>NW_010228685.1:0-51572 GCF_000690775.1 Eurypyga helias
TTTATTTATTTTAATTCACACCGCACCTCTAGTTCTAATATGCAGAGCATGTTTTTTTCCGGGTGATTTACTTTATCAGCTTTGGATGCCTTGATGCACACCCTTGCCTGTTTCTCAGGGGCAGATGATGTTCAGGTCTTACTGCTAACGGTGTCTTCAGTTGGGTGCTCAGATATGCTTTTAAAAGTATAGGCTATATAATGTTGACATAAGAATGCATTGCTCACTGTCCCATATTCTGTTTCCTATTTTCACTGCTTTTATGAGAATATGAATGATTAAAGTTCAAAAGGAGATATGCACAAGGCAAATGAAATGACAGAGCTTTGTTATCTTAAAGTCATTTTTAAAGTGCCTGCTTTGAGGTAGTTTACAGTTTACATAGTGTTGTGAATATTGGTATGAATTTCTCTTTACTTCTCCAGGTGCTGGTTTCCAGAGACAAATACAACCTCCAATTCCCAGCACACTGATCTGTCTAAACACAATTTGACATGCGTTGCTATTAGCTTAGCACCTTATCAAATAATGTGCCCTGATAGAGATAAAAGGTTTTACAACCTTGCTGCCTTTGTTTCTGTGTGCGTTCACCCACAGAGACAGCTCTGCAGCAGCTAATAATTAACACAAAAGACAAAGACAAATCTATATGGCTCAGTGTTGGAGGCTCCAACATGCATGTTAAGCAGTTTGGGAAGTGAAATCTACAGCAAGAGGGTCTAAAATGGGATCTTCAAATGAGGCTTTAAAATGAATTGAAGTTGGGCTTTGTAAAGCCTCGTTTTTACATGATGGAGCAGATGTCAAACCGTTGTCTGGAAATCAGCACAGTTCTGTGTGTCAGAGCATTTACTTACATCTTCAGAGAAGCTCTTGCTGCTTCGTTAGCAGTAACCCTGTGTCGCTTTGCATGCCAAGTGTAAGCAAAGTATCCGAGAAAGGAATTAAGTGTGCTGAAAAAACCAACCAGGGAGATGATAGAAAATATTTACTGAACTGAAGCCTTCCTCTCTTCCTTCCTAAGTTAATTTTTTTTGTCTTTCTGCGTGTACACAGTTTAAGTGGTAGCTTGCAGGGAGGGCTATGCCCAAGGCCATGCTGGCTTCTTCTGTCTTATTTCCATTAACACTTCAGAAGCCAGTGAGGGACCCTCTCTTACTACTTTCTTGACCCATCCAGCATCTCTAATCTGCTTAGTATTTCAAATGTGACTAGATACTCTAAGGTGGAAACTGTTCTGGGGCATATGGCTAGGTGGTCCAGCATTACACAGGACTGTGAAGCCACTTTGTTCCCTGTCCTCCCTCCGATAACTAGTTAGGTACCTAAGAATCTTACTGTTAGACTGCAAAGGCACTATTTTATTGTCTGAATAAATCTGCAGTCCCTGTTAATTGAGAGCAGTGAGCCACTGCTTACTAGTTAAAAATTGAGTGAAAATTCTCGTTACATATAAACATTTTCTATTTCTCATCTAAATCAATTAAAGCCAGACTTTAGAGATACTTGACAATTGAAGTACGTAGGTGCCATGGAGGGTTTTCAGAATTGAATGTCTGCAGATGCTTTTAAAACTCACCATCCCTCTATGTTTTAAAGCTTATGAATGTCTCTCCACAGTTGGATTCTGTGTTGCTCTGAAAATCGAGCATGATTCTTCCTCTTTTTTAATTGTGGCCTCATTAAAAAAAAGTGATCCTTAATAGTTGTTCATAACACTGAAGTTTAGGGACAAAAGAAACACTGAAAAATGTGACGTTTTTCTAACAAATTAATAGGAGATACTTCAGTGTTACTTGTATTTCTATGCTGACTTAATTTGTTACTCTATCAAAATAATAAACTGAAGTGGGAAGGTCTGAATGAATTAAAGCTCCAAATGCCCACACTGAGAGTAGGCAGAGTAAGCTAGAGAGCAAACAGTGGTACTTTGAGGTTGTCTATAGCATAGCTATTTTGAAACATTATCGTGCCACACTGATCCCAATGTCCGCATCAGATTTGTATAATTTGGCTGAATTTTTTTGATTAGGAGTTTTGATACCCTATTCTGCTGAGTTTTGGTAAGACTTCGTAGTCATTTGGATGTCTTTCCTAATGGTGGTATTTTTACCTTGAAGTTTTTCTTGAATGCATCTCTCAAAATCTTACAAGTAAAACCTGTGAACTGTCATTTTACTCCCTATCATAGCTTTCCAAAGGGATATTTTCTGCTTGGCATTTTATGTCTGACATCTTATGAAGCTGGTTAGGGATGTCTTATGTTTTGGTTCAACTTCACTGAAGTGGTAATTGGTTTTAATTCTGCAAACCAGCACAGCTTGAAGCATGTTTAGTGTGCTCTAGAAGTGTAATGGCAGGCTAAAACAATGTTTTCCTCTCTGGGACTGCCAAATGTGCAGTGGAAGCAGGTTGTGCTATTGCCTGTGGCCTGATGGAATTTTTGATTTTTGTGTGTGTGTGATATGATAGCCTTAGTACAGCAGATCTGCCAAGCCCTAAATTTACTATCCCACCAAGGGGAGTGGTATATGTCTATCAGCAGGACAAGACAGTGGTGAAAAAATCCTTTTTACCATGTTCTTTGTATCCTGAAATAAAACTGTTTGCCCTCTCAGTTTGTTTTCTAAACCACAGGATGAGATTCAAAAAATTACCCAGCTACCAAAACCTGCATATTAGTCTTGCTTGAGTTGAAAAGAAAAATGGTAGAAGACCATATGGTCATCAGTAGCTGCATCCCTTATGATGTCTGTGACATGCTTTCAGCAGCAGTTTTCTTTCAAGCACTAAACTTGCTAGAGTAGCCATCTCCAGATTTTGAAAGTAAATTTGAGTTTCAGCCTCTCAGGATCTGTGTATTTTGCTCCTGCCTTTCACTGTTTGTCACCTTTCCTCTTTTGCTCTTTTAGTATCGAAGTGATGAATTCTTATCCAGTGCCTTGCTTGCATTCTGCTTCCTGAAAATATTTCTCCATTTTTTTCTGCTAGCTATTCTTTCTTTCAGTTTCTTTGTCATACATTTTGTGATGCATTAGCCTAGTTATGCCTGTAGATACATTAGTAAGGCTCTATCCAGTGAAATCCAAAACCAAAGAGCAAATAACAGGAACTACAGTGCAGCACAGAAAGCCTTCTTATGATGCTGAACTGCAAGCAAAAACAATACTGAGAAGCCGCTGCAAAGGTTTCTTGGAGAAAATCTCACAGCAAGTGCAGGATCCCTGGGGACAGATTTGGCTAAGAGAGTTATTTCATAATGCTGTTCAGCGGGGCTGAAGCTTGCACTTGGAGTTTGTGACTGAAGATGTAGTTATAAAAGGCAAGATGATCTTAACAGGAAAAGCCCTAAGCAAAACATCCCAGATACTACAATCTCTTTCCATAGCCTGATGTCTGTCTTGCAAAATTTGGGGAGTTTGTATCCTTTCACAAAACTGTGAAACTCATTGTTGGCTTTAGGTGAAAATTGTAAGGACAACAGCATAGGCATGAGTGACAGTAGTACTGTGATTTTGGATGTGATTCTGCTGCAAGGTGGTAATGAAACTAGATGGTCACACAAAGACATATATTCCATGGAATATTGTTGTCAATATTGATCTTTGGATCAGTGACACTTCAGAAAAAGATGAGTTTAGTGGTATGTGGAATGTTATCAGTTAGCAAACTATGAAATCATGTGGCATGAAAATGGAAGCTATTTCTATATTCCTGACTCTGTAAGCACATACCCAACCAAATAACCAGCTGAGCCTCTGTCAGTAAAACAACCCAGTCTTCAGTCTATGTAGTGTCAAGGGGCAGAGTAAGAGTGTTCAGACTATTCTGCTTAGTCTGAAGACACTGGTAAAGCATTCTTGTTGATGTTTTCGTTGAGACTTTTCACATTATTTAAAAAAAGTAGTGTCATGGCCCGCTGCAACAATGTTGGAGGGAAGTTCCCCTTGTAAGACCGAGGCATAAGGCAGTCTCTGCTCCTTGTCTTTGAGTACATAGGTAAAGCAGACTAAGGGAAGAGGATGGAAAATGGGAAGAGACCTGATAGAACTGGAGATAGTAAGAGGCATCCTATGAGGTGGTGACAGAGTCTATTTCCCTCCAATACAAGGGGCCAATGAATCTGCCCCAGGCATATGTATGGGGAAGGTAGTAATCTACTTGTTTTACTCTAGGGAATGTAAGCATGTTATTTGTCTGTAGCGTGTTCTGATATCAATGAGGACAACTTTCCTGAAATTGCTGGGGAGGTAAATCTGTACCTGTATATCCTACTGACAAAAAGAGATGGAAGAATTAGGTGGGCGAGATTTAATTGATTTGATCCTGAACTGTGTAAGAGAAGTGTTAGATGGGGCTGGTGACAGGCTGCTGTCTCAGACCTTCTCTGTCTAATCTTCTTAGCTTCAACAGCCACTAAAATTTTCCAAACTGTAAAAGCAGTGAATGGAGATAAAGTGTCTGAAGCCCAAACTGCTATGTTTTTCAGTCAGTTCCTTTATTTGCAAAAAGAAAGCTTAGAGACTAACATCCAATTTTTAATAATTTCATTAATATTAATTATAAACAACATTAAGCACATAAAATAATATTTTATTAATATGACATATTTGTGTTTTAATATTTTCTTTCCTATTAGCTGGTGACAAACTGTGAGATTTACCATTTGTGCTATGACCAACCTGGGAATCTCTTCATCTTTCTTTCTGATTTAAAGCTCACAGAAGGAGGACAGATTAGTCACTGAGTTGTGATTTATCCTCTGACTGACCCTGCTCTGGCAACTTAGCTTTGTTTCAAGGCTTTTTATTTTGTGTGTGAGGCTTTTTGGGAAGACTGCTAGCAAGGCGTATCTTCACATTCTTATAACTCGAGCAGTTCTCCCACTTGTTTCACACTGCAGAGCAAGCTGTGCATTGGAAGCATTCAGTCCTAAGAAGATTGATAATATTAGCTACAATTTTTATTTGCATTGTAACAACGTAGAACTTGTGTTCAAGTACTGGAGCCCTGTTGTGCTAGACACTATACATGTTTAATAAAATAACAAGTCTGGCATCTGATTACACACTGAGGCCGTAGATGAGTGTGAGAGCTAGAGGAAAAATGCAAGATAACACAGAGATAATAATGGCTAGTGCAATAGCAATGGTTAGAGAATGCTTGTTGCCTGAAGGGTAGCAAGTAGTAAGAACAAAAATAGAACCTCATTACCCTGGAAGCTGCAAAATGAAATCTGAAGTAACAGTAGTATCCTTCTGTTGCTCTGTCTCCTGGGAAGTGGAGGTGAGGAGTGATAGAGAGGAACATCATATATCTTTTGACATCAAGTCTGTCTTGGCCAACAGCTAAAGCAAATGCATATGGAGCTGTGTCCTAAAATATTCAGGTTCTTCAGGGACCCTGGAAACTTATCCCTGCAGAATTATGCCATTTTTTTACTCTGGAAAACTAAGGGAGGAAATTACAATCATTACAGTTTTCTTCCTCTTTTCTCACTCTTATTTGGTTTTTTTTTCTCTGAGGGAGTTGTTACAGTTTTATCTAGTGAGTTTTATGGCAGATGCCCAGTAATATCTGGAGCATTGAGATTTTGGTCATATCTAAACTAAATATTCATCTGGTAATCAAGCAGAGGTGAAATAACTAATGGTAACTCCTCCTTGGATGTTCCTGCTACATATTAAAAACTATTATGTTGAGAAAGGAAGCTTTTGATTAAATTATTAAAGACATGATCTCTGTGCAAATTTTATGATTTCTTGCATTTCGGATCAAGTTAATTCATTCCTGTGAATGCCTCTCCCTTTAGTGTCTTGGAGTTTCAGACATAGTTTTGTAACCATTTACATAATTATCTAAATGGGCAACTCTTTGTCATCCATCATACTTTTTCCCCTCAGGACCTCTTGATTCTCTTTCTGCAATCCTTTGAAGTCTAGTCCATGATTTCTGGGGTGTAGGTATTGGCTTGATTAACTTCAAAGAGACACACCACTGACTAACACATTAGCTTGTCAGTTGGCCTCCAGCAGACAGTGTGATTGTGAATGGAATTAAGTAGCTTTACTGTAGGTAGCACTTTTTTTTTTTGTCAGAGCAATGGCAAAATAATTAAAGCTGAAGGTTAAACAATGTCATTCAAGTATATATTCATTTGATAGCTTATAGTATGTGCTATAGCTTTAAATGGAGAGAAGTATGGGATGCCAAAATATTTGTCTGTAGTTCACTGCTTTGCTGGCCCAAGAAGAATCTAGAAGAATGTGGAGAAATAGTGGAATTGTAACCAAATCCCTTTCCCAGGACTTGGGGAGTTGGAAATAGCCTAAGATATGGAATGATACTGTCAGTTGTGGTTTGTTGGGTTGTTTGTTTGTTTGTTTTGTTGTTGTTGCTGCTGCTAAATTAAAACTTGACTGACATTTAACAAACAGCTCTTTGTGTCACTATTTTCTGTGCAGTACTAAAGATGTAAAGGTCAATGCAACATTTCTTATTTTATGTTCATAAAACTATAAATCGTTTGTCATGTGTAATCACTTATATAAACTGCATCCTGTTAATGTCAGTTATGTGATACAATTTTATTTCTTGCTGTACTAGTTTCCCTATCTTATTTTTGCAGTAAGGGATCTAATGATATTATCTGGCCATGGTGGTCAATTTCTAAAACTATTTAATCATCTGTGGGATGTGAAAAATTTCTTGATATTTTGATAAAAGTAGCTGGAGATTTTTAGGGAAGGAGGAGGCATTTTCTTGTTGGAGGCTGTCTCAGTGTGCTCTTTGGGATGATATGGTTTCATCTGATTTTTCCTAATAACCCCTTTTCTGTCTTTAATTTCTGTATGGAAATGATGGATACCCAAATGTAAGCTCACTTAAACACAATGAGATTGAAAGGTAAACATGAGCACATTGTGAAAAAGGTTTGTTTTTCTGAGACCCAAAGTGGATTTGTTAGTGGGAAGCACTGGAATTTAGACATCCTTCTTACTGTCATTGACATAAAGACAATATGGGAAAACATATTGAGAGCTCCAAGAAACTGAATATGTGCAGTGTATTGTGAGACTGTGTGTTTGTGTTGATAGTAAATACAGAAACATTTAGTGTACCTGTGTATGTTGGACAAGAGAAGTGCATAGATATTGTCAGATTTTCTTAGTAATTAGAAATGAAGCGAATCCGAGTTACTTAAGATAATTTGTGACCTATTAATTATGATATGAAAATATTAGACCAATGACTTTTAGTAGTGCACTACTTCAGTAACTTTGACACAGATAGACCATGACTGCATCTCTGTCAGCCTGTTACTCATATGGTATATCTCAGTGCTATATAGAGATGCGGTCTGTTACAATGCAGTTTAATGCAATGCGATCTCATACAGTCTTCTGTACAAATAAGACTGTACATGTTATACCATAAAACTCTGACATAAGTAATGAGAGATGAGAATTTAAGAATTTGGTCCCATGGAAACAATAGCACGTCTTATTCCAGAAACCAGGCCTAACCATAAACCACTCCAATTAAGAGTAAATACTGCATATTATTTGATTACAATTCAGAAAACTTTTTTGGTAGGTCACAGCAGGGTGGCTTGATTTAAATCACCAATTTTAATCATGATTTAAGTCAGCAGGCAGGAAACCTGTATTTAAATAATTAATGTTAATCTGTACTTAATTATTTTCCTAAAGAAAGTTGCAATGCTGTTGGTGGGTATAAACAATTCAAACACACTGATTTGCAACCAGATATAATCTTATGGTAATAATTGGTAATATTTTTGCTACCAAGAAGGGTATACTAAATATATACATGTAAGTAACAATATCTCTTAGCATGCATTTATTCATATTATTAATTTTTGCATTTTAAGATATTAGAGAATGATGGATGATGTCTGTGTCTGTCTGCTTAGAGGATACTTTGTTACCCCCGATTTTTTTTTTCAAGAATCATGCCTTGATTCCTGAAATGAAATTTTAAATTATTCATTAAGTTTCTTAAGGAGAAAAACCTCTTATGAGTTGGAAATATAATTTTAAAATGTACTTGACCTGTATTTTCAACACACACTGAACAGAGGAGGTATTAGCTGTAGTGAATTACCTAGGCTCAGCACACCCTGAATTTTCACAAATGTTTAGATACCTAAGCAATGCACAGTTTCAGTTTGGTTAAGCATTGTCTACCCATTTTAAAAATGGAACTGGGCATTCAAATCCATCTTTAGATGTTCAAGTTCAAATTTTTTTCCCCAGATCTTTCAAAATTTCAGAGTTTGCAGATTTTGTAGTCTTCCGCACCTTTTTTCAGGGATGGGAAGAGAGCACCATCTCTCCATTTGCAACTTAAAATTGTGCTTCTCAGTAATGAATTTATCCCTGTAGACTGAAAAGTTAAGAATATAAATTACTTTAAGTAAAAATGTGGCCTAAGTCTGATGGTTGAAATCATTTAACCTTTCTTATGAGAGAAAAACAAAAACAGGAGCTCCAAAAAACCACAAATTTTCAGAAGGATGATGCAAAAAAACCCTCCAAAAAAACCCAACCCTAAACCAAAGTTTCCTTTAAAAAAACAGGTCTTCTACAGCTCTTTTAGCCATGGCAGTGGCTAAATAGGCATATTAAAAATGCTTCTGAGAAGCCATTATTTCATAGGTCATTGATCTAATATGGTGTAAAGACTCGTGTTTGCAATTGAACACAGATAGATCTAGACAGTTGTCATGGACAGTCTGGTTAAAATAAATACATGCTCTGCAGAAAATATGGTGATCATGGCTTACTGAGTGAAGAATACATTCTGTGAATTCTGTAATTATTTATCCCATTTGTAATTAAAGAATTTCAAAATATGTATAACATACTGTAGGAGGTTTTAAAATAAAATACTGTATGCTGATTTAATAGTGTTAAATTAGCAACCACTAAAGCAATAAAATGAGTTAGATTATAAGCCCATGTTTTACTGTAGCTCACACCTTTGAAGAAAAGCAATGGGAGAACATGTGTTACAGGCAGATCTGCTGCATTAGGTTGTAGGCTGAGCTATGATATCTGTGGTGAAATGCTTAATTTATGGCTTTCTAGATGGCATCAGAAGAAATAATGCATAGAATCATAGAATGGTTTGGGTTGGAAGGAACCTCAAAGATCATCTAGCTCCAACCCTCCACTAGATGAGGTTGCTAAAAGCCTCATCCAGCCTGGCCTTGGATGCTTCCAGGGATGGGGAATCCACAGCTTCTCTGGGCAACCTGTTCCAGTGCCTCACCACCCTCTCCAGGAAGAACTTCTTCCTGATATCTAATCTAAACCTCCCCACTTTCAATTTAAACCCATTACCCCTTGTCCTGTCACTACAGGCCCTTGTAATCCATCTTTCTTCTAATCCCCCTTCAGGCATTGGAGGCACTATGAGTAAGATATTTTTCTGTATGATCTGCCCTCCAATAGGAATATAGGAGATCATTGTGACAAGTTTGGCACCCTCTAGGCAAGACAGTCTTTTAAAAGTCCCCTCCCAGCTTCCTTGTAGGCCCCTTCAGGTACTGGAAAGCTGCAATAAGGTCTTCCCAGAGCCTCCTCTTCTCTAGGCTGGACGACCCCAACTCTCTCAGCCTTCACAGGGGAGGTGCTCCAGCCCTCTGATCATCTTCATTGCCTCCTCTGGATTCGCTCCAACCGGTCTATATCCTTCTTATGTTGGGGTCCCCGGAGTGGATGCAGCACTCCAGGTGGGGTCTCACCAGAGCAGAGTAGAGGGGGGCAATCCCCTCTCTCGACCTGCTCGCCACGCGTCTCTGGATACAGCCCAGGATACGGTTGGCTTTCTGGGCTGCCAGCGCACACTGCCAGCTCGTGTTCAGCTTTTCATCAACCAGTACCCCCAAGCCCTTCTCCTCAGGGCTGCTCTTGATCCATTCTCTGCCCAGCCTGTGCTTGTGCTTGGAGTTACTGAGTTTGGCTTGATAGCAGAACGAGTTGAGTGCCTTCTAGACTCTGAGGTGCAATAGGTCCTAGAGAGGCCTCCACTGAGATGGCACCAAGTTCACAGGAGGTGTGTAATTTCTCTGCAGCGATTCACTCTGGAAGAAGTTCCCCCTGTCAGTACCCAGGAGATGGGTTTGCGGCAGGTCTTAATGCTGTCAGCAATATCATCTGCTTTTACCATTGTATGATCAGCTTATTCCTGTGCAGTCTTTGCTGGCTGAAAAGAAGTTAATCCATGACACATCTGTCCCATAAAGTACTACTGCTATGCAATTCAAATGACCTGTCCCAAACTCAGTGTTTTCCTTGTGTTAACCACTGAGAAGGAGGAATGCCTGGGATTTTTGACCAAGGCTGTCCAATTTTGCAAAAAGGAACCTCTATTCAGCTTGGTGGGATTTTCCATCCCAGCGGGAAGTATAGCTTTTTCCTGTAGCAATGCAGTGGTGTGAGTGGGGTTGGGGGGAAAGAAAACATTTTCATCCTTCTTACCTGTTAAGATAACTTCATGAGAAGCCAGTCCAACTGGTCCTGATTTGAACAGCCTTGTGATGCAGGGAGAAAGGCAAATCTGCATTCTCTGCAGTAAGACCCTGGGAGTGATCTTAACTGTCATGTCAGATGAAAATTCATGAGTCTATGCTGTCACCATGTGAGGCAGCATAATAGAATATGGTGTCATTCGTATAAATTTCTGTTTTCTTCCCCTGCCACTTGTCTTTTTAGCTATTAAACAGGGTTAAGGGCCCTCTTGTCACTGTTATTAATACAGAGAATCTACATCAAGGAGGCTTTTGCCCTTCTATTCCTTGGGAAATGGAAGTTTCTCTCAATGCTAGAATTAGAAGTGAAGATGAAAGCTGGAAAAAAAAAAATGGAGACTGAGAAATGGATAGAGCAGTTCTTTTTCAGGAAAGAAAACTCAAGGGAGATTGTACATGTAATCAGATAGTTTAGAGACACTTTCCTGAAAAAAAAGGAGAAACTAGATCTAGACAATAGATCTGTGGCATCACCCTGGAGCATGTTAGAATAGGCTACAGCCTAAATCCTTATCTCGAGATCTTCAATGTTAGGGGCTTGTTGTTGATTTCAGCATCAAAATGATTCCAGTAACTACAGGGATTTTCTCTTTAAGTTTCCAGGGATTTTCTCTTGAAGTTTCCTACCTTAGGGAACAGAACCTTACCTTCAGGAGGATTACCACTAGCTCCTATAGACCTAATCAACACAAACCTTCAGCCCAGCAGGCAGGTGTCACAGTAGCAGTTCGTTTACAAGGTAAGTATGCACAAGATGTGAGAAGTTCAGAATTAGTAATGCAAGTCTTATGTCATTTTTATCATTGGACCCTGCAGGGAGGATCTGATTAAATGGATATTCAACTCTTTGCATTAATGTGCACCCAATTTTAATTTGCACATAATTAGCAGCACAAAAAATATCATTTTATTTGCTGTTGGAAAGCAGTTCTCCAGCAGCAAGGAGCTACATGAGTTTGCTAAAGTACCTCTCTCGTACCTTTTCTTTCTTTCTTTTTCTGTTTCTTGCAGTATATGAATTGCAGCATCTATTTTGTTTGGTACAAAATGTAACATCCAGGTTGTTTCCTGAAGTAAGTTTTTTCATATGTTGCTTTCTTTTATGTGTGTTCTGTAAAAATAATAATATTTTATTTTTTATTATTTAGCAATCTCCAAGTGCCCTATAGTTTCACTTGGACACATGTGTGGAGGTAAGACATATGGTATAAAAACAGCCTAGGAATCTGATTTGGATTTCAGAGAGACTTAGTTGTGTCCACATGTTCTGACTTCCATCTGGGGAGTGACAAAGAGCAAATGAGTTCACCTCTGTGCACCTTTGTTTCCCCTCCACTGTTGCCTAGCTGGTCAATTTAGTCTCTCTGGACAGGGGTTAGAATAAGAAGGGAAGAATAGCTCTGTTCACATGTTCACTTGGTAAGTCTTTGGCTCTTGTTGGGCATAAATTGCCTCTGTCATAATTGAAAATTAAGTTTCTTACTAAAAGATTTTTGTATTAATCATTGTTACATTTGAATGTTCATGTTAAATATACTTTTTTTTTTTTGAATGTAAATAAGAATTAGTGTCTCCTCAGATGAAATCTTTAGCTTGTGTATTTCAGTAACATCCTGAACTACATCATTGGCCCGGTGAGGCTGCTGTTGGCAGGCTACAACATTTTAGTGTTTATCCTCCTCAATCTTTCACATGCTGCTTACAGGAAGTTTGGTGGCTATATCCAAAATATTATCCTGTATTTGCCCTGTCTCCTTTTTTCTTTTTCTGCAACATACACTACTGGATAAGATAGATCTTAATTTCAATCTAGGCAGTTCTCATAATCTCATATTAATTAATGCGGATCCAGCTACCTGCTGACTTGTGAGCATGACCTTTCTGCTCATAAATCATGCCCCAGAAATATATACCATCAAGAATTCTTAAATGGACAGCTCTACTAGTGCTGTGGAGTATTGCATGCGCTGGTCTTCTAGCAGTCTTAGATCTATAGCAGCATTGGAAATGCTGTATTTTATTAGACTGTACAATTTCATTTCAGTAATGTAAAGTCTGAGTGTAGGCTTCTCTGCTCATTACATGTGAAAAGTGGCACATCAGGTATGTACTGATGAACAGCATATGAACCAGTGCTTGGCACTGGTTCATAGTTAGAATTCTGTGTTAGGAATCCAAGTGTTACCAGATTTGATTTATTATTGTGAAACTGTAACTTTGATTAATTTAACTTTGTAGTAGAAAACTCTTCTACCAAAGTTCATTGGAACTGATTTACACCAGAAAATCGAATTAGTTTCGAAAGGTTTATATGTTGAGTGAAATTTCTACCCAGATTTGCAAAAATGCAGCACAAAATATATTTCTATTAAATTGTATTGAAGTAGACCATCACCTGGGGAAAGAAATCACAGAAATACATGAAATAAATGCTAACTTATAAATCATATAGTTTTGAGGTAAAGCTTACGCTTTTTTCCTAATCTGAACAATGCTTATGGATGTGTGTTTCCCTGGCATTTATTTAAAAGTCATATGGAAGGGAATAGATCTTAGTCCACTAATTAGAGGTTATAAGAGCATTTAGAGCCTGGAATCAGGTGGTCCAATATTTTCGCAATTGACTATGGATTGGAATATAGGTACAGAATGTTTCTTTACTTAGCTCTAATATTTTGTGACTATTTCCCTGACAGAATAAGATAGATATGAACCATCAGCTGTATGAATGCTGTACAGTGAGAACTGAATGCTTATAGCTGGCAAAACTTAAGTTTTACAGTGTATTGGAGGCTGAAAAGCCTTAACACACATCAAATTTCTAGGCAGAGTTAGAACTAAATAAGTTCTTTGAAGGGCTCAGAGGGTAGTTTAGCAGCTGTTGCTTTTATAATTGTACCAGGAGGGCTGAAGCTAATTATGGTACTGTAGCATGAAACTGTTCTAGTCTGGTTGCATTGGTTATTTTAAGAAGCATATGTAACACCATGCAGAATCTTGTTTTAACTTATTGAGGCAATTGAAATCTTAATTTGAGCTGTCTCTTCCCAGTCGGATACCTAGTACATCTTTCATTCATTAGCATATGGTCTTTGTATCCTGTTCAGTGCATTTTTCCTTGGGCCCGTGTGTGCCAGGAGAAAAGTTTCTGCATTTTGCGCAGTCTGTAAGCAGCAGCAGATCACTGCTGGAAAGGAATTACAGTAATTGACTAGTGTGGTCACAAACGGTTAACTCTGTGGGAGAGGTGTTAGGGCTAAATGATGTTATAATGGCCTTTCTGATCCAATAAGTGATACCATCATAACAAGATTTGAAGTAGCTTCCGAATGACCAGGAAATGGAAGTAAGCAAGTCATGAATTAGCATTTTTGTTCTCTTAGCAATAGTCTATGTCAAGCGCTGCCAGTGGGGCTTCATCAGTGAGCAAACAGGAATGACTTGATATAGGGGAGGCAAGTCTCAAGCTTAGTGAAAAGTAACACAATGGGCATAAGCTGAGTTCACGGTTTTCTTTCAGTATGTATGCTGAAAGCATTTACGGAAGACAGGACTTTGTGCTGTGTCCTTAAAATGGATTTGTTTTATCACAGGCAGGACAGTCTTAGTGAAGCACTAAGGTTCAGATTATCTGAAGAATTTAGGCACTTAGTTCTTAAAGTGCTTCTAATCTTACTGATGAGAAATCAGTAGGAGTGGTGCTGATTAGACTGATGTTATACTGTGAGTTCTTCTGCTACTATGGCTTTTTCCAGAAGGAGCTTTCCACACCCAAGTCTGCAGCATCTCTTATTATTGGAATAATAACGCTTATTACAGACAGTGCTGGCTCTATATGCATCATAGTCTGATCTATATGTGCCATTGGTAAGATCCATGGTGAGTTTGTCTTCCATGGAAGGGAAGGGAACCATGACTCAAGCATATTTCCTACACATTTATGGATGCTGTATTTGGATGATGGTCCAAACAACTGCCATGTGCCTCAACAAACAAAAGATTTTTTTAATCATGACTATTGCTGCTTCTGTGTTGCAGCGGTGTATGGAACTGAAGGTGGAATAGGCAGAGATTTTTACTTGCTGTTTCCACTTTCCTTCCCTAGCCTAATACTTCATGTGAGTCTGGGGGAAGCTGTAACTAGACATGCTGGAAATGATAACCTCCTCTTTGTCTAGTTATGGCAGAAAACCTGAAAACCCACATATTTGATGCTTGCCTGGTTCCTGACTTTGTAACCATAATTTTAATTGAAGTGATTAATAATTGGTAATAATTAGCATATTAGAATAGTATTCAGAAAATATTTCTTTCCTGAGGCACCTGGAAAGCTGTAGAATGTAATGAATACAAATTATAATACAATAAACAAGGTAAAAATGTGTATTTGAGATAGTAAACTGCAGAACCCTCATATACCATTGTCCACCAGGTAGTTTGGTTGACCATTAATGTTTGTGCTAATATAGTGTTCTAACATATCTCTGAATGAGTGATAAATAAATAATGTGAGATTATCATGGTGGCTGACCACACCAAATAAAAGCAAGATCATCATAAGTAATTTATATAATTATAAAACAGAAGCATTAATACAAATTGATAGGTGTACTTTACATTGAAAATTAATTGAAAACTCTGAATTTGCATAGGCATTGGGAAACCTGCATGGTCCCAGGAAGATGGGACTGTATGAGTAGGAATTTATTGTCTTTGCCTATGTGCATGGTGCAAAAATGGGGAGTGCTGTATTCTTCAGTGATGACCAGCAAAGTATCAACTGTCTTTGATGTTTCTTGCTCTCCTTCTGTCACACACTGAGCTGTGACTTCTGCTCTTCTGTTACAGATCATATATCTGTTAGCTTTTGGAATTAGTTTGTGTGGCTTGTAGCACATGTGAAAATAATATTCTCTGGACTCCTTTAAGCAAAGCAAGGCATGTTTACTTGTGCAAAGGGTATACTCTATGAACAGTCCCAGCTATACGTTCTTCAAAGTTATCTGTGATGCAGGATTTTCAAAAACAGCAAAGTGATTTGGGAACATAGAAACCATTCAGTTGAAATTGTGTTACTTGATTCATTAGGTACTCTTTCAAAATTACATTCATGATGACTGCAAATAAGTTATTCTTAATAACAGGTGCTTGCATGTACTTTTACGTTTGAGAGCTCTTTGTTAAAATATTTGTTTGGTTTACTTATGTTTGCAGTATACAGAATATCTGCAGTTGCAGAACATGGTGGCAAACTTGGTTTGCTTAAATATGCCTGAAGTTTTATTTGGGCATGAAAAAAAAATATTGAAATGGGAAATCACTAGAAACCAAATAGTACAAAAATGTTATGTATTAGAACTTGGAGGTACCTGGGATAAAGCAAGTGTAGTTTACCTGCAAAAAGTCAAAGGCTCCAAAGAGCTACAAATGAAATATAATAAGTTATTTTCAGGATCTGACTGTGAAAAAACATATTTTCTCCAATAGTCACTCTTCTAATTTGGTAGAAGGAAGCTTTTACATGGTTGTTGTTGCCATGGTAACCACTTCCTTCATATCCATGTGTTCAGCATATGTGTATCACTTCATCTCTTAGCTCTCAGAGGCAATATCATGGCATTGCATTTGGGAAATGATTTTTATTTTTTTAAAGCATTATAAAGCCTCTTAACATTTAGAAGATTCATTAAATGATCTCACTCAAGAGACATTATTCTTTTGGGGTTCTTTTATGGTAAAGTTCTGAATGTGACAGAGTCTACTTATCTCTTCAAACTCAGTGCAGAAGTAAATTTAAAAAGTAAACAAGTCAGTGTCAATATTATTTCCAATGCATATGTACAATGATTTATGTATTACTCATACACACAGGCATATATATAAATGGACTGTGTTCATATATGTATGCAGCATGGATTGACAAACCTAAAGAGGTCTTTCCATCTTTATCTTTCTTATGGCTGATACATTTTGGTGCTAAAATCTATTAACTGCTCAACCACCTCTGCCCACTTGAGACTGGGTTGCTTGAGCCATTGGTATCAAACAGAAATAGTCACAACAGGAGTGTTTGCAGTACTGCAGTAACTTCAGAAAAGCTAATTAAGATTTGTTCCTGTATAGCTTGTGTGGTGACCAGCAAAGATGAGTGGTTTTGCCACTTTCATTATTTACCCGTAATCTCCAGTGAGCTTGGCAACAGAGCTAATGTAGAGGTTAAAAGAAAGGGCAGAGGGGATTGGGAGACACAGACTAAAAATTATGGCATAGATAGGTGTATTGCATGCCTCATTTGAAACATCTACAGTATCAGTTTCAGTGAAGTTGAGTAACTCCAGTTCCTACAGATATAGTAGAACCAGGAGTATGCAGCTTTTGGAGTTTGTCCTTCTAATCTTAGTTAGCCTTGCAAAAAAACCTGTTTCATATAAAACTAGCAAGCACATGGATATTTCTTCCTGGGTAAGGTGTTTTTCACAAGATGAGAGAAAATCCTGAAGCCACTGTGAGTTTTCTTCCGATTGGCACATGTACAAATTTAAAATATATAAATAAACCAGATTGTGCTAATATATTTACACAGATGTTTTACATATATTTTGGATAAAATCCACCCTTGTTTTTTATCAAACTTAATAGTTTTGATGCTTTAATGTTTTAAAGCTTCCAGAAAGTACATTTTTTTCTTTATTATTTGTATTTCTTATGTTTATCTTAGAGCCTAAAATAAATTTTGTCTTATCCAGTGATTGTTAGGGAGGAAAATGTATTGATTTAACAGCCATTAAATCAGTTCCTTTGGGTAAGGTATGGGTGAAAAACAATGAAGTTTGTCCATAGGAGCTGAAGTGTAAAACTTGGCATATTTCAAAGCCCACCTGTGCTCATTTTTAGATCTCACTCTCCACATGTACGATTCTTATACTTAAAAATTCTGAACCAAACCCAAACAACATGGGGAAAAAATGGAAATGTTCTCATTGGATCATATTTCTATGTTATTTAATTGGTATCTTCTCTGTGAAGAAACTCTCTGCACATACAAGTTTTATTAATTTATGTTTTCAAGTAAACAGTTTGCCTAATAGAGGCAGTGCAAATGACTTGCCTCTTGGAACTTCTTGTCTTCATAACCCCATTAGAAACAGTCCAGCTGTTATGACTTAGTCCTGCAGTATTTTACAACTGCAGAAACTTTAAATTACTTCAGACATTTTTCTTCCCAGTTGCAGAATAAATCACTAGGTCAGTGGATGTTGGACTTTCCAGAAGTCACATTTAAAGATCATTTATTGTCTTATGCTGTGAAAGTACAACTTGTACTTGTAAACTCATAAAGGAAAGTGTATTCATTCTCCCCATCCCCTCTTCTTAGCACTTGAATAAGTTCCCGAGTTTAGTTACATGAGTTAAAATGAAATAAAATTTGAATACACAATTTATGTCAAAATAACATGAAAATGATTAAGACCTATTTTTTTCCTATTCTTGTTTTTGCATATGAAGACACACTTCTTGCATAGTTTTAAGACTTGAATCCTAGAATTAGTTCCTTTCATATAATTTGACTTCTCTATTTTTGCTTTTCTCATTATGCATTAATGCTTCCACAATTTTGTACACATCTTACTTGCCCTTCATAATTCCTTACTCACATATGGTGCATGGGATCATTAAACTCATTGTTCTGTACAAAGATGCACCTTTCGTTTAGTCCATATTTGATGCTTTTTACACTTGTTCTTTTGACTGTTTTTATTTGTTTATACTGTGACACACAGTACCCATGTCAGTTTGACTGTGTTGTCCAGAGGGAGCCAAACTTGTCACAATGATCTCCTATATCCCTATTGGAGGGCAGATCATACAGAAAATGATCTTGCTAATAGTGCTTCCAGTGCCTGAAGGGGGCTTACGAGAAAGCTGGATTACAAGGGCCTGTAGTGACAGGACAAGGGGTAATGGGTTTAAATTGAAAGCAGGCAGATTTAGATTGGATATCAGGAAGAAGTTCTTCCCAGAGAGGGTGGTGAGGCACTGGAACAGGTTGCCCGGAGAAGCTGTGGATTCCCCATCCCTGGAAGTGTTCAAGGCCAGGCTGGATGAGGCTTTGAGCAACCTGGTCTAGTGGAAGGTGTCCCTGCCCATGGCAGGGGGGTTGGAACTAGATGACCTCTAAGGTCCCTTCCAACCCAAACCATTCTACGATTCTATGATTCCATGTTTTCTCTTGGAGTGTTTTTAGAGGGGAGCGTCTGAGCATGTGCGCATTCTGAAGGGCCAGAATGTCAAACTGTTCCTATAGGTACAGTCTTGTAGGTACTCGGTGTGTTTCAGGACCATATGGTAAGAGTTATGTATCCCTTGGTGTGCCCTAGTTTGTTCCAGTTATTTGAGTGACTCAGTAATATGCAAGAGAGCTTCATGCTTTTTTTACCACTGAATTTCTATACTCAATTTTCTTGATCTAGCAATTAAATTGGGTCACTCTTCATGCTTAAACACAGAAAACAACTATATTAGAAATAATTTTATTTTTTTATTATAAATCTGCTTTAAAATTACTCATAATTAACGTGTTTGGTGTTTAACTGAACCCAAACAAGACTACGGAATAAACAAAGGGATTTTTATGTCCTGTTGCTACTGTGTAGTATATAGGCAAAAATAGGCCTGAAGTGGATGTGAATTTACTCTTCTGTCATATAACTCCACCTTATTTCTGATAGGAGTGTCACTTAGATAGTCAGTGTTCCAGAAAAGTCATGCTGTCTTTATATTTACCATGCACACGGAAAGCAAAATTGTGCATGTGTGGAAAGCGCATTTCAGAGGTGTCTCCAGAGCTATTGTTCTGTTGCTTTCATTCTTCTTTGACTTACAATGTTATCATCTGCATTTCCACTTTTACATACTTGTAACCTGAAGATAATAATTTGTAATGAGCAAGTCCCCTTAAGCAAACGTGCACTGTCAGTGTGGTGTCTGTGTTGGAAATGTTCCCTTCTAGCTGTCAGCTTTGTTACCAAGTGCTACTGTGCACCAGCAGTAATTAGTAATGCATGGGGGCTGATTTAAACTCCAGGTGTTGAGCAAATTAAGAAGCATCAGTTCCCTACAATGCAGCAGTAAGTCCCTAGAGTTTCTTTAAGTTCTTATGCCCAAATTCTACTCAAGTTAAATATGTATTTGTGTACTTTCTACTTAACAATTAAAGTTGGATTTGGCTGTTTGGAAGCAGTGCAATGAAAAAGAACATGACATTTTCCTTTGGTGTTATTCCTGAGCACTTACAGGTTTTTATTTTTAGGTTCCACTCAGTTGTGTTTTTCTCAGGCATGGCTTGCAGGTGTACTGTGTGTCTTTCTCCTGCTTTTTCTAAAGGCATCAGGATCTTGCAAGTATTCCTACTCCCCAATTGTGTTAATTAGCAATGGTGGTGCTTCTGATAAGTTGTACATCATGTTAAAGTAGGATAAGCAAATGTAGTAGGTTGTTACATTATAGTAGGATAAGTCCAGATACTCATCCTAGAGGCCTGCCTGATGTCTGGTGCTGCCTGTGGTTTTTGCTGTTTTCTAGGTGGATAACTTAGAAATAGGGAAGCTGTGTGAATTTTTGCATTGCTAAAAACAGTTGTGTGAAAGCTAAGAAAAGAACACTTATTGCCTTTATACTGAATTTCCCATCCTCAACTTCAGATAGTTTGTGCTATCAGTTCCTTAGTCAAGAACCACCATGTTTCACTGTCTTTGAAATGAAGGTGGCTACTTGGCTTATGGTTGGTTGTGTTGCATGGGAAATCTCTCTGGGGTGAGTAACCTCTTGCAGAGGGACCAGGGAGATAGTTGAGGGTAATAATGTTAAACCACTTCAGATAAGTTTGCTGGAAGATGTCTGGCAGACCCTCAAACTCTTATGATTTATCCTAAAGGCCTGAAGAAACACAGGATTTCAGGCCTTACTACAACCTAAGAACGGACACCATGTCAGTAAAGTGGTCAGAACTACTAAGGTTGAGGAGAAACTTAGCTCTTGGCAAATTCCAAGTGTGTTTTTTGCTTTTTTCAGGGAATTTTCTGCTGGTTTTGGGTTTGAGTTTTTGGAAAAAAGAAACCAAAAAACCAAACCAAAAACCCCCTCTTCTAGTCAGAACTTGTTTCTTACCAACCACATATTGAAAAAAAAAAATTTCTTTTCTGAAAAAAGTATGATCTCTGAAAGTATTTCAATAATCTTTCTGTATTTGGGTTTCATGCTAGCAGAACTGTCTTTGAACACTGTGAAGAGATCAACTGGAAGGAAATTTGCGCAGAACAGGGAAAGGTTAAAAATGGAGAAAATTATGTAAACTTTTATTTAAAAAAAAAGTCTTGTTCCCATCTTTTGTTTAAAACAGTGCAGTTCACATTAATGCCAACTTTGGTGTAAAAAAAAAAAAAGTTACCACTTGCTGAAACAACTGCTACTTTGACTTTTTTTTTTAACTTATTTTTACTCTATTACCTATTGCTTCCACTTTCTGTACGCTTTGTAAAAAAGTTTGACAACTGCTTGGTTTGCATGGCTGGCGTACAGGAATCCCAGCAATTCTCTTATCTTGCCTTCACCCAGCTCTTGCATATGTCCTCTAAAATCAGAGGAGTTCTTTGCGATCTTAGATGACTATATGGGGCTTCATTCTGCCTGCAATGTTCAGTAGTTCGTTTGAGGCTTATTTGCACATGAAAGTTTTGTCAGTTAAAAGAGGAAGAGACCACCCCCACCCCCCCCCCATTCTGCCTACAGGTTCTTTGATAAAGAGAATACTCAGGGTGAAGGGAATGTGCTCTGTAATGGAAGGGTGGAATAAGATATCCTGGAATAAAGCAAGATTGTACTGGCATACTGCAGCTGTGCTGGGAACAATGTCTAGAGAAGTGAAATAATAAAAATGGTGTTATTGGTACAGTATCCAGACTTAAAAGTTATGAATCTGGATCTCAATAGAATGGTCTAAAAGTCACTCATATGAATGGTTTTTTTCAATTGGCTTGTACAGGTTTTGGATTGAGAAATTATGGGCATGCATACACACACAAAAAAATGCAGAGACCAGACATGAAAATCTTATTTCCAAAGAAAGATGAAAAAGGCTGCCTGCTTGGGTTTTTTATTGATTTGTTTTTTTTAATGAGTGTGATGTTCTTTGGAGTTGCACATTTTTCCCAAATCTGCCTCAGCACTGTAAATTGTTACACGTTTTTCTTTTATATTTCAAAATTTCTAGGTCATGTAATATAAAAATCCTTCTACTGGGAAATCCTAGAATTCTGTTCTAATACAGTTACCTAAATAACTCAGTAGTGATTTCATAGTTTTAATTACCTAAAATAATCAGTGATTATTAACTTAAAACTAACACTATGTGGGACACAGAGTTTGAAAACGAGGATCCTTAAGGCCAATATGTAAATATATAACTCAGTCCCTAGCTATCGCTCCCTACCTGCCACTTCATCACTGACAAGTCCCAGAAGGATCTCTAAGACCTCTAACTGGATATCTGCACAGCTCTACCTAGAGTATGAAGGATGGTAATTTGGGTTAGGCAAACATATCAGAAGTAACTTAGTTGCTGCACTTCTCTCATTTTCTTTCCTACTTCTTCTATGGCTTCTGTAATAACAACGTTATTTCCATAATAACTTACTTGTAAGAACATTTTGCTCTGTATATCTGTGGATCAGTTTTAGAATATAGTTAGATAGCAAACTGTATTGAGTATTCATGTGAATATTTTTTTTTTAATTGGCAATTTAGCACTTTGAATGGAAAATCTGCTGCTTCTGGTGACATTAGTGGTACCCTCTGATTCAACTTTCCTTCACTACTGGAAACCAGGAGACTTGTAACAGTGTCTGACTAGTGGAAGAGGGAAGAATCATTTAATTTTAGCCTTGGGAAGGGCATTTCAAGATAGATACAGATCTGCTTCTGCAGTGATTCTTTGTATGAATAATGATGCAAATTTAGGTTTTCACCAACACCACAGAAAATGAAAACAGGTGTGTTGAGATGAATGTAGTATTTGGAATACTGTCAGATCAGCTTTGAGTAAAAAGACAGCTCTCAGTTTTTCAGCTCCTGTAAGGAGTGATTATGAATTTCCTTTTTTTTTTTTTTTTTTTTTCTGGATGTGAACTTACATTGTAAGCCAACATGTGAGAGATGTAAAGAGAAAGTTTCTGTAATTACAAACTGAGATTACATGGTGTTGAAGCAATTCAAAGTACAATTTAGCATCAAAACAACTGAGTGGAATGTGATGGTAATGGTGACCATGCTCTGGTTTTACTATGGTCTGCTGTTACACAGAAGTTTTTCTCTTTCAAATCAAGCTTTTCAGAAAACATACGTTATAAAATACAGTTTTTCCAAATATGTAATTACACATTCAGTCAACCATTAACAGTGTTGTTCCAGCTTTGGATTACTGTATATATTCTATACATTGCCATATTCATTTGTTAAGAAAGGATGCATTGCTTTGGCATAAGCTGAACAAAAATTGTAAGCTTTTAGTACAAATCTATTCTACATTTGATAGACACTGATACTTCTGGGGCTGGAAGAAGTAATAGGATCTTGGCAACAAAAATGTTGACCTCTGAATATATTTTTTTTCCTCATTCTTTTAACTTAACATTTTCCCTTCGAATATTAGTTAAGTGTAAGAATCTCATGTATTAATTGAAGAGGTTAGGTTTGTACTTGCTCACTTCATTAACAGCTGTTACTAATTAGCAGAGCTTTGTCATTAAGGAACCTGCTGGGGTTTGAGGAGAACAATTTATATTTTTTCATGGCATTTAAGCACACAATACGCTTGTGAGTGTGAAAGTTTCATTTGGGAGCACTCAGGTTTAGCAACGTTAGTATATCTGTGGTGGGCTAGACTGAAGTGTAGACGAATAGCCCCAGGATAGGAGGCTCAGGAGAGACCCAGTACTTGAGTAGGTGCTCCAGGAGGGTTGGTTCAGCGCAGCCTTTTGGGCTGTAGCTGTGCCCAAAGCAAGAAGAGTGCTGTGGTCTGCTCTGTTTGTGCTTGGTGAAGTTGCATTGTGGCAAGCTCTAGCCTCAAGCAGTCTTTGGGCAACAATTTTCATTAAGCCTGAGTATATGGACAATATGATGTCTCATAAGAGTATGGGGGAAGAGAATTGCTTCTTCATGGGTTGTTCAGGACGCAGCAGGCTGGGCACACGTGATGTAATTCATGTGAAAGCTGCAGCCTCGTTTCCCTCATTCATTATTTTTGTTCTGTGGAGCAGAACCATTTTCTCACCTTACTTAATCTATCCCGTTTCCCATAGGTAGTGGTTTACTTTGCTTCTGGATCATGCTATTCTAATAAATCCCCGTATTAATTCCAAGAGGGCTAGGAGTATTTTTAGTGTATGGCTCTGTCGTGCTCTTTTCTACAAGCTCTGAAGCAAGTCGCCCTGTGAAGTGTGGGGACAGCAGTTGTGATTAGTTTTTCTGCTGAGAAGAGATGAAAGAGGAAGCTTTCCTACTCCCTCTCCCCCTTGATCAGCTGTGTAGGACAGGTCACATGCTGTTGGTCTGACTTCAAGATTAATGTTAGCCTCTTATGAGGTTACTCTTTCTAATGGCATCTTATCTTGATATACTGATTACATTCCTGGGTCAGTCATCAAACTACTTTTGCATATGGACTTCCATATCTGGCTAGGTTGGATTTAAACTTTAAACACATCCCTAACGTATGCTGTTGAGTAGTTCTTTTCTGATGGTATGCATGTAAAAGGTTGATCGAGTTCTTTAAAACTGCTTTGTTACATTAGAAGCTGCCTATACTTTATATATTAAAGTATTTAAGCACCATAAAATAAATGTAGTGCAGTTTTGTTTGAAGTGGTATGCATACAGATTGGATAGGTGAAATAGAAGTATCTAGTAATTTTTTTTCAGTGGCGAACTGAAATGGGTTTTCTATTCCTTTAGCTCTTGGAATAAAACAGTAGCAAACCACAGACTCTTCAAGCTAAGGACATTCCAAGTGGTTTATTTATATTTTGTTGTTGAGGACTATATTTAGTATACTAGCACTACAGCATAGTTTTGAATTCATGTAATTACCAGTTGAAAGATGAGGAGGAGTCCCTCCTCATAGGAAATACCTTAAGTATAACACGTGTTTGGAAGCAGTTTTTCTCCCAGAGCACCCCCCACCTCCTTAAGGTTATTTCTTGGATATAATTTTATAAGCCTCAGAATTAAGTGATCTTCAGCCGGGATGCTTCTTAGCACTATTGAGAAGGTATGTAAGCTGCATCAGAAGCAGGGAAAACATTCCCAACACCTTGTGAGGACTTTGCCAATAATAACAAATCTGAAATTCCCTTTTGTTTGGTGGCAGAATCTTAACAACTCCTGGACTCCCTGAGAGGCCTTTCTAGCATAATGCTGATGGCAGTGTGGTGGTGTGTTGGGGTAGATCATGAAAATGTACATTGGTTTAATAGAACAGGGAAGAAACAGCAGCAATGAAAATAAAAAAGGAGAACTAGAGGGGGGTGAAATGTTCTTGCCTACAGTGTGTCCAGTGTAGAAATCATCTTTCAAACTATACATTTCATTTTGCTTGCCATTTGTTGCAGAAATAGTTTAGGCATAGCACATTACAGTGGTGCATATCAGGCACACAGGTGCTTAATTGATTTTTTGCTTTTCAAGGTACTTGAGCCAGAGTTGTTTGTAGATCAAGCACAGATGAATTTATAGAGCAGTAGTAATACATGGGATCAGATTTTTCTTCCATATTCCAGTCGTTTTACAAGCCTGAATGAGCTGAAAACTCTGAATTCTCCACTGATGGTGATTCCCTAGACAGAGACCCCCCCCCATATATCTTGCAGTCAGAGTAATCTCTTTCTAGATAAGCTTCCTGTCATGTGTGGGCATGTGTGAGTGTTGTGGGAAGTGACAGAGCTTGCTGCTGTTTCTTGGCTGGCACAGGGGCTGCTGGAGGGCACAACAAGCAGGATGAATCCAGTGTCATACCTTAAGCTGCAGAAGGACTGAGCTGGAGAACACTTGTGTTTCAAGAAGCATTAGAAAGCAAATTTTGAAACTGAAAATATAAGGTGGTTGTTAACTGAAAATCTGACCTATTTTAGGCTGGAAAATGTCAAAGTATTTTGATAGTGTGGGGAAATCCTCTTCCCACCTCTGCTAAATGTGTTCAAAAAAGACCCTTCTGGCTAAAGGAAATTGGCTTTGCCAGTTATTTCAGTTTTTATGGAGAACCACAGAGGCTGTTTAAAATTCTGAAATCAGCTCTTCTGCAAGGTAAGTTGTGGCCGTGGAGCAAAAGCCTCAGGATAGTAACCAATGGTGAGGAGAAAGTGTGTGGCTGTCCTCAGTTGTTCGTGTTTCTGAGTGTGCGCCTTGTCACATGAAACCCCAGCCCCTTGTCTCCAGCTATAGCTGCTGCATGGGCTGGGTATGGGAGTGACAGGTAATTTCTGTGCTGGGAGTGGGGCCTGTGGCTTTATCTTGCATAACTACCTTTCTTTGTATTTCCGCACAGATTTCCTCATATGTCTTGTAGAGAACCTTCATGTGTTAGGAGTTTCAGATTTGCTGCAAACTGCATGTTGGTCATTTTGATGAGGGTGCCTTGACATGAGCCTTTTCCTTCAGTATTAAATTCCCATGAGCATTAGAGAAAGAACTGAATTGGTTTCATTTGCTGTTAAATCTGCCTGACAGCTTTTTTTAGAAATGGACTATGGAGAGGAACTATGTTTATCTGTGGCATTGTTATGTTGCTGAGTCTTTTTCACCCTTCTCTTGCTCCCACATCTTTAATCTTACTTAGAGGGAAAGTCAGATAAACTGTGATGCTTTCCAGAATATTGGTGTGGGTTGGTTTTTTTTTGTTTTGTTTTATGTTTTTTTTTTTTTTTTAAGACGCATTACAAGACTAAGGTTAAGAGTAAGAATGAACTGTTGACCTCATTGAAATCATTGGAAACTTTGACTTTATGGGTGAACTTTCCCAGGAAGGATTTCTTCTCAAATATAGTTCAGTACTCAATGATTTACCTCTGGAGGGTTATGCTGGGATGCAAAGTACGCTTTAGGCTTTTCACACATTAAATACAAAACCAAATAAATAATAATAAAAAAAGTTTCGTCATAACCATCAACAACAACCCAAGCATGAATCCTTAACTGAAGTAGTAGTTCTTCCCCTGGTCTTTGTAGAATGACTGCCAATACAGCCACAGCTTGAGTTACCCTAGTGGATAAGAATGATGCACTTAAAGATGAGAGGTTCTTCACATGCTGTATAGCACTTCAAAATGCTAAGTACTTGCATATTTGGAAGTACTTACCTTTTAGTTTCTACAATATCTTAATTTAAAAAAAAAAAAAAACACCACCCAGAAATCATATTAGATTCTTGTAAGTGTTTGCTTTTATATTAATAAATTTTCAGGGAAAACACATCATTTTTCTGATTGATTTTATGATTTGACACCTGCTTCTTAGGATATTTAAAACATTTAAAAACTGTTAAGCTATCTAATTCATTTCTGTTGGAAGCCATCACGTGATAGTAACAAATATACCACTGCCTGCCAGTAATTTCGTTTCAAGTCAATAGCAGAGAATTAGCACATGCACTTTATAACCATACGTTGTTTCTAGTATGCCTTTCTTCCTTTTCAGGGTACTGTAAAAATAATTTGTAAGTTATAATGCTTCTAATGTTCCTGCCATGAGGGTGAACTTCCTTTTCAGGACTTTAGAAAGGAAATAAGTGCTAATTAAATGTGTAAGATTCACAGAAATGTCAACTAAACAATAGCATTGGATGACAAAACAGATGAACCAGAGGCATCAGAACTACACAGTTCCCATTCAGCCCTGGCAAATATGCTTCGGTCTGAGCTAGTGGGAATTAAGAGGTAGCTGAGCCTCCACCTCAGTTTAAATTTCTGGCTCCCTGTTGAATCTGACAGTGCAAAAAATATCTGCGATTTGTCAGTGTTTTGTATGTATTACAGCTTATACTCACTTCAGTGAAAGTCCTATACCAGCAGCCTACAGAGGTCTTCAGTCTCTGACATCTGAAGAAGTCACTCATAAATCTTGCAGCTGTTTCTTTGTAGCTAAGTAATTTACAGCAGTACGTGTTATACATTACAGACACGAGTTCCCTGAGGATTAAGAATTACCATATATGTGATACCAAAATTTGAGAAATCAGTTAAACAGTTAAAATTTACTTAAACAGAACAAACGGGTATATTCAAATATCTGAGCCACACAATCCTGTTCTGTAATCACTTGAGTTCTGCTGTCGATTTCAGTGGTCCATAAGGTGTTACACAGAGATGTAGATAGGAAGCATTTGAACTGTCAGAGTTACAGTTCTCCATGTGCAGCATGTAGAACTGATGATGGATGGCGATGAAGGGCATGCCATGAGGATGAGTGATATTTTTTTTTTGGTACCGGATGCAAGTACAGTACATGATGTAAGGCCTTCATAGTTACTTTTTCTGCAGAGGAGTGTTTCTAAAGGCTAAATAAGGCTTTTGGTTTGAAACTAGAAAAAAAAAGTCAGGAAGATGAAATTTACACTTTTCTCAGTCTGCGTGGTGGACTTGCTAGACTTGCAAAACTGTTTGATCCTCAGCTATCCAAATTACAATTTAAATAAGGTGACTTGAACATTTGCAACTTCAGAGAGAAGGCCTTGACTCTGTGTAAGCACTGCTCAGCTGTAATGAAAACATCTCTGGGTTATCAGTACTGTTTCCAGCACACATACAAAACACAGCCCATATGAGCTACTGTGAAGAAAATTAACTCTATCCTTGCCCAAAACAGCACACTGTCACTGCAATCAGTATGTAGAAAAAGCCAAACAGAAAAAAGCTAAGGTTAGTGTAGTGCGGTTGGTCTTTTATTTAATTGGACAAAGGCTCAGTTTAAAAATAGATTAACCAAATATAAATGAACTCTTGAGCTGTGTGGGGCAGAAAAGAAAACAAAAACTAGATGCAGTCAAATTTCATGCCAAATGTCTGTCTTAAAAACAAATTATTTCAAGTGTTTGTTCTTTTTTCATTATGATAAAAGCATCCTTAACAATCACAGCCCAGTGAATACTCATTTATTCCAACATAACTGCAGATTTTTCTGACTTTCCTCTTGAAACACTTGGTCTAAGAGGATTTTGTTTAAGTGGTACACAGCTCCCTAGGTTTCTGTAACTTTGAAGATTACTTGTACACTTTCTAGCTTAAAAACCCCCAGCCTTCTGGATTTAGCTGAACAGTGATCAAATTCTAATTAGCCTGTTAAAAAGAAGTATGCTAATCCTGAGTTCAGACCATGGTTTTGAGTGTAATTGACCTGGACTATGGTGTTTAACTAGAAAGTGAATTAATTTTAAGGGGAAATTCCTTACTTCTATGCTAAACAAGGGCATGTTTAAGGAATACTTTTTAAATAAACAGTTTTGATAGAATTAAGAGCCTTCATGACAAGAAAGTATTTACATGATTTTGTAAGGTTGCAAACTAAGATCTCTAAAGATCTGTAATGAGCTATTACATCAGTTTGCCATTTAACGCCACTCAGGTCCATCTCTTTCCACTTTTAGTCCTGTCTGAATTCTTTAAATGTAAATGGCAGCAGTGCCCTGCCACTATCATTCGTATCCTTGGAACAAACACTGTGGTAACCCAGCAGTGCCAAGCATGAGGAGGAACTATGTAATGTTTCCTCTGATACTAATGGTTAAAGACTCCCAGGAGATAGTTTCTCAGTGTTCTCTATCTGGGTTTTCATTTCTGAGGCGTTTACTGAAATAAGCTAAGAATTAAATACCACCTGCTCTGACCAGATGGTACGTTTGTGGGACTTTATCAAATACTGAAGCTGCAAGAGTGTTTTATACAAACAGGTTTGGAGATGATCACTTTTACTCCTAGTCTCCTTCCTTCAGCATAAATATTGCATAGCGGTTCAAGAGCTTAATAAGTATATACACAGCTTATTAAATTCTCTGGCTTTCATTCACTGAACCTAGTCAATTATACATCAGCATTGCTTTTCATCTATGTGGTCTGGTCTTTGTGTTATACCTACTTTGTAAAATTCCCGGATAAGAGGATTGTATTCTACTTCAGTACATTAACATTAAAACTTCAGAACTTCATACTGATTTTGACTAATGGGGTATTAAGCCAGTCTGTCTCATCTCTGACAGTGGCCAAAAGTGGATGCCCTAGTATGCGTAAGAACATGATGGGTGGGTGTGGTACTTTGCATACACTTTCTGATCATTCAGCTGGTTTAGACACTACTGTTTGGATGTTTGTTTTGTATTGGTAGATTTTCCTGTTTTTTTTTCTCTCTGGACTTGAGCAGTTTTTGCCTGAGCTGAATCTCTTAAGAGCTCTTTGTCTAGGAGTCTCAAGTGCTACTGACTAGTCTTCAGGCACTGTTAGGTGCTATTCTTAATGATTAAACTGTTTCCTCCCTGAGTTCCTTTTGAGTTCTTGGCTAAATATAAGCTAGTCCTGGGAATTTTGATAGTCCAGTTTTTCCTTATGTTACTTGGAATTATGTTGATTTAAGAGAGAACCTTCAGGTTCCTCCAAAAATAAAGGCCACAGTGTGGCAATCTCTTTAGTCATTTCAATGATCAGCACGGACACAAATTACTGTGATTTTCTGCTGCATCTTCGAGAGCTTCAGTTGTGTTCTGATCATCAGCTGGCCTGCAGGTCATCTAGTAGTAGTATTGGTGTTCTTACAGTTTATCTGATAGTATTCATGTTTCATATGTGTTTGAAGCAAGATTTATAAGCAGTTCTGGGTCCTCATGATAACTTCCCCTTGAATTTGTTTTTGGTATACCTTGGGTTTAGGTTAATAGTGGTTTGTTGCTTGGTTTTTTGGTGGTTGGTTGTTTGGTTTTTTTTTTTTTGAGGGGTGGGGTGGCAAGTGGATGGGGGATTGTTTTGTTTTGTTTGTTCTGTTTTTAATTGATTATAGCCCCAGCTTTCTGAATGATTTCTTGCTTCAGAGAGGCTTCCTTACCCTTCTGGTTGGCCATGCTGGTTTCATTCTGCCATTCAGTTTTCCTGACAGTGAGACTCTTCATCGGTTTTTGAACCACACTCAGCATGTTGATTGGTTGCAATGTGAGGCTGCAACTCTCGTTGTGAGACCTCTAACTAACAGGCCCATGAAACGTCTTTTGATAACACTTGAATTTTCTGTCTGAATTCTCTCCTGATAGGTCACTTCCCTGAGGTATTTTCCTGTTTTCCACGTAACAGGTGAATAGTGTTCCAAGGGAAAAGAAATTTGATCTCATGCAATTAACAATTAATTTTCCGTGCTGATTTAGACCTCAGATTCTCAGCCACCAAGTTTAGCTGTGCTTTTTATCAGAGAGACATGATGCATTGTGTGGGAGATGAACTCCACCAAGCCTAATAGTCATAGGATGCAGCCTTCTTTGCTCTTTAGTCTGTTTCTTCTTGCAGTGTTACATGTGAAGGATTGCTACAGCCAGTCATCGGGTGTGCTCAGTTCAGTATTTCCTGTTATTTCCATACAGAGGAAATAAGAGAAAACTAAATGAGAGGAGATGTAGTGGCAACATGTAAAATTAACCCCGCATTTAGATAGGAATAATTTGCCTATCAGATGGTACTCTAGTATTCCTGTATAATTTTATAAATAAAAGATAATATTTTCTATTGGCATGCACAAAATGATATATAACTCATTTCATACCCTTTCAAGATGATAGTCTCCTTCTCTTCATCCTTAAGGAACTCCTTAAACCCTCAAAACTAGGACTAAAATTACCTCATGGTGATCTCAATTTTTTTTTTCCTAAGCATAAAGTTATGAGGTTGCTAATCCAGTCTTTTATCTTGTATTCACAATTATAATGTCAAGATTGAATAATCTGCCTTTATCTCCAGGGTGACAGCCATGTAGAAACTTCAAAAGGGACACTTTTGCCAGCATCTAAAGGCTCTTGTTAATTACTATATCTTGAAGTAAAGTGAAATAATGCAGGATGAAAAGTAATATTTCTCTTTGACAACGTTGTGAAAATATCAGTGATGAAGCAGTACATTTTAAGTACTTTAAGAATGCATTGAACTGAGATCAAGACCATTCTGATCATGGTGCAGGTTAATCTTAACAAGATACATTATAGAAAGACACATGTGGCACTGATGCTTTAGAAAGCTCATCACTGGAAAATAAATACTATTCTTCTGTTTTCCTAATGAAATTGACTGAGATGACTTAGTACAGAAGGGCTTGTGTTGTTATGTCTTCCAAATACGAATTAACTGTTTTTCTTCCATTTTCATGTATATTTTGTATTCTAGTTTTACACTTTTCACTACTGTTGGCCTTGCATGACGCAGTGTAAAGCCAGATTGTATGTATTAATATGACCTGTAGCAGGCACTTTGTTATCAGCAGAGAATACTAATAGTGTGTTAACTATATGTTTCTTCAGAACTGGGGTTTGAATTAGTAGTTCTGCAGAGTGTGGGTTTGTCTGTGCACTACTACTGGAGACTCAGAGGCAGAGAGAAGCTGTTCAGATCAATGGGGTGTGATATTTGCTCTGTAGGTTGAGTGCTGTGTGAAAGAAGTCCTTAGATCAAACCCATAGCCCTCAGGCCAGTCAGTAAAAGCTGTGCGTGCGTTCTTTTCTTTTAAAAGGCTGTTCCATGAGTGGTCTCAGTAAGTCTGAGGAAAGTTAGTGCAACTAAGCAACCAATTAATCCCTTGTTAATACTAACTTGAAAGTTAATATAGTGTCATATTAAGCAAAATTTGGCTCAGGTTTTCAGAAAATATATAGGTTTTTCTATTTCTTTTTTGATCTGGTTTAATAGGAAACTATTTATACCATGAAATACATTGTATAAGCCACAGTGGATAATTGAGTAAGCTATACTGATGTTGGTGCTAGAACACCGTTTGTTTAATTACTTTTAACTACTTCTGGAATTGCAGCTTTGTGAATTTAATATTACATCAGCAGTGGCTTTGAGTGGCATGAAAATAACAACTGTTACAGCAGCCTACTGGCCATGGCTCCAATATCCTTGCATTAGTAGTAGCCAGTAGATGATGTTCCTAAGGAAGGAGATATTAGTAATAGTATAAAGGTCTTAAGCAACGGTAGATACTTTGGCTGGGTAAGGGGAAGACTTTCCCCTTCTTGGTCAACACAGTTCACATCCTAAAAATAATTTCCCTGCAGGAGCTGTAACATAACTGTACAGGAGATGATGCTTCTCATGATATGAGCCAGTCATTCCTATTAATACCAGATTTCAGCAGTGCTTCTCACTGCAGTTATTTGCCTATTTGTGCTGTATCAATTAATTCTGACATCTTTAAAAACAAATAAAAAACCTCTTAAAAATTCTTAAAAAAAAGAAAGCTGAAATATTTAAGTGAGTTAATATTCCTTTCTGGCAATGCAAAATCAACAAATATACTGAATATAACATTCCTTTGTTAGTATAACCTTGAAAGCTGCACTTATAAAATCTCTAGTCTAGGCTTTCAGGGGAGTCTCTGCCCATATAACGGAACGGAATGCAAGGTGTGTGACTTCCTCCATGTGTATAACTTTCCTCGTTCCTTTTACGTAGGCAGGATACTGACATCTAAAGTGGAAGTTCCGTAACTGGATAATTGTAGTTAACTGAGGCACCCTGCAGCTTTTAGAGAAGGGACAGTTTTCAGGAATTCCCAAGGAGCCATCAAGAAATCACTATGGGTAAAATAAGCCAAGTGTGGCAACAGGGACATGGCAGTGCTCGCGCCTTTCAGAAAGGAAAAAGTGTCAATTTGTGTGAAAGTTAGTAAAATACATAAAGTTGGATTCCATGTGGAATACTGTATGATCCGTGAGGTATGTTTCAGTATTATCTTTTACTGGGTCTGGCTGAGATGGAGTTAGTTTTCCTCATAGCATCCATAGTGCTGTGCTTTGTATTGGTAGCTAGAAAAGTGACAAGACCAGCGTCTTACTGAGCAGTGTTTGCACAGCAACAAGGCTGTCTCTTCAACATTACTGCGTCTTTCCTCCGGTAACCTGGGGGTGGGCAAGGTCTTGGGAGAGGACACAAGCCAGGACAGCTGACCCAAACTGACCAGAGGGATATTCCACACCATACGTCAGCTCAGCAATAAAAGCTAGGAGAAAGGAGAACATAGGGGTATTAGTTATTTACGTTTGTCTTCTGGAGCAACCGCTACACGTACTGGGGACCTGCTTCCTGGGAAGTGGCTGGACATCACCTGCTGATGGGAAGCAGGGAATAAATCTTTGTGTTCCTCTGCTTCTGCATGCAGCCTTTGCTCTTGCCTTATCAAACCGACTTTATCTTGACCCATGAGGTTTGCTCTTTTCTTCTTATTTTCTCCCCTGCACTGTTCTGCTGAGGAGGGGAGTGATAGACTGGTAGACTGATAGACCCCAGCCAGGGTCAACCCACCAAATATCTGAAACTGAGAATCTCATGTATTGCTTTAGGTTGGCATGAAGTTATTAAGTTATTACCTGGTTCTGTTTTAAAAATGCTGAGAAAGTTTAAACAAGGTACTAAAGCCCAGGTTTTTTTAAAGTACTACTAGTGCCTGAGTAGCTTTCAAAAGGGAAGCCCTGTACCTGCAGGACATTGGCTTTGTAGTGCAAATGCCCTTCCTGAAAGGAGGTGTGGAAAATTAAATCACTTTGTCTACAGTGGTGGTGTCATTACATACTGAGACTTCTGTAAAGCCAGTCCTCAGACGAACTTGTGTGAAGTCAGTGTATGTCTGTGCTGACCTGCAGTCAAAGCACTGCCTGCAGTATTTCCAAGCATGTTTAATGTTGGAAGCCATTTAAGTGGATGCATTTTAAGTTTTCTGTTGTTACAACAGTTGTTATAATATATACAGTAATATATCAGTAACAAATCTAAAATGATTGACCTGTGAAATCTAGTGCATTCCAAACTCATCAAGCCAGAAGTTATTGCTGCTCAGTGGAACTGGCAGGAAGACAGATCAACCTATGATGAAGTAGGTGCCACAGCAGGTACAGAAAGGTTCTGTCCCAGGGGTTGAGATGCAGTAGTGTTCTTGTCTAGCTCTTCATATTGCTGTATTAAAAATCAAAATAAAAATGGATTGCAGAATTCTTGTATCATAACAGTCAGAAAGTACAGTGCTGGCTCAATTGTTTTAAAATAGCTAAACCACGTCATGGCTTTACTTGGCTGGTTTTGATTAAAAATGTAGACCACGTTAGATAAGTCTGTGTTTTTGGAAATATATGATTTATTACTATGAGTACATCTAGGTTTTGATTTTCAGAATAACTTCAGTTTATGTCTGGAAACAAATGAAAATGGCTTCCAGTAGCAGTGCGTGAGGTTACGTTGTACAAGTAATATTGTTGGTAGCAAAGGAAAAAAAACATTCCTTTTGTAATGACTGAATTACACAGGCAAGGAGCATGATGGTTATTGTACAGACAGTTAACATTTCTCTTTGTAGATGTGTTTTAGTAGTAAAAAATATCATTATTATGTCTTCAATTAGTTTAACTTTTTAAAGTTTGGTATCCTGTACTTGGCCTGAATATAGTCTAGTTGTTGCTGAACACTTCAGTGTATTACTGCTACAAAACTTGTAGAAGTTACTTAACAAGATTTCTCTACATACAGCTTTTCTGGGATTTCTTGAAACTAGCTTATCTAATAATCGAGAGAAGGCAAAAATATTCTGGCATCTTTTCTGGAATTTCATTTACATCTTAAACTAATGAGCATAATATAACTAATTACCGAGCATAAGTCTGAGAGGGATAGTGAGTGAGGCATGGGAAACAAATAATATGAATGGAAGTAATTTTCAGAGTACGCATAAATAATTGCAGCTATGCTGCCTTTTGAGAAAAATCTGTGGGTTTTCAGTTGCTGTTTGTTGGGTCATCTGAAACAGGAGGCGGGTAATGGCATTACACTGTCACTCTATTCTGCTTTCAGCTCTGTGCTGGTTCAGCTGAAGTTTTTAAGGATGTATCTGCTTGTTGTGTGGTGCTGTGTAAAATTATATCTGCTGTAAATATCCAGACACCTAATAAATCCAAGGAACAAGACTGCTTGCTTGTTCCTGTTTCTGTCCCTTCATCAGTGGGAATTGATTCACAGTTTTAATTAGCCTGCCTTCTTTCACAAAAAATACTCTAAGAAGCTAGAATTATAAATATTTTAAAACATGGGTTTTTTTGCTAGGTGTGTCCTTTGGTTTCTAAATTTGTACTTGTGTTTTTAGAAATGTTAATTGGTAGCTCATTGAGAACTTTTAAATGTAAAATTAGTGAGAGCGCCTTTTTATAAACTATTGGGGTGTGTGTGTATGCTCTGTCAGGGGAGAACAGATCCTTACACAACCAGTGTTATTTTGGTTTTAAGCATCTCAGGAAAAAGTCTGTGTAGAGGGATCTATGTATTTCAGACTAAATGCATAATAAACAGTTGTCGGCTCATTTCTGCTCATTTACTGTCAGAAAATCTGTTTCAGGTTTGTCTGTCTTAAATTGTTTAGCAAAAATAATCATACTGGGCAAGTCCTAACCTGAATATTTTAATGCTGAAATGTCTGTCATAGTAATTAACACACAGTAATTAGTTCAGTTCAGTAATACTGGCTATATACTAATTTAGTCCATGAACACCCAAATCTGGCAGAACAGTTATATGTAATCCTAATGAAGTCAATATGGTTGAAGTTATATATGTCTTTAAGTGCTTTTTTGGATTTAGGCCTAAATACTTTTTCAGAGAAAATGCTGTTCAGCTCCTGGCTCCTAGATATTCTTGCTCATAAAAATAAATGTTGCATCCTGAATATGTGAATAATGAGGTCACTACTCCCAGCTATTTGTGAAGATGGGTCTTTCCACTCTCCACTTGTCTAAGTACTTGACTTAGGTCAAGAAGTACATGCTGATAGAGAGTGGAGAGGCTGAGAAGTTGACTCCATGGGACAGGTGCTGGCAGAAGAACAGCCTGCATTACTTCACAGAAAGTACAGATGAACTGTGTGAACACAGGTTTTATGTAAATATAAGTTATTGTAGAATAACTGCTGTAATTCCTTTTTTCTGATGCCTTGTTGCAGTTAAGAGTCAGCAAGCCTTTTTCTTAAATGCTTACATTTCCTGAAAGAAAACACTGAACTCACTTGGGAATAGCTGTTTTAGAAACTATGCCCTAGAAATGTAAAATAAAGAATTAAAACCTCACCTTTCTTGAAAGCAGTACTGTGGGTGTGATGCTGTCAGAGGCAAGGGTGAGTGTCTTACTCGGGAAAGAGGCTTCTGAATAAGGAGAGCCCTGAAAGGGGTAAGTAGTAGCTGAGGAAAGAATGTTATGTGGATTACAAAGATTAGACAGCTGACAAATTCAAGAGTTCTTTTGTGTTCCTACAGGTGTTACTCTTCACATATTTCTCCTTTTCCTCCTAAACCTCTCCTTTTTTTTTATGTACATGACATAAGAATTTAATGTGAACTCTAAAAAGAATGTGCTTGGGAACACTGGACGTTTATTTTTAGAGCTCTATATTCTGGAAACCTCTGGTTGGTATGTACAAGGGCCTCTGCCTAGATTGTTGTCACTACAGATCACAGCATGTTGCAGGAGGATTAAAGTATAAGAAAGACACATATAACAAATACACGTAACTATTTCCAAGGTGTATTTCACCTCAAACTTTTTGCATTTAATTCATTAAAAGCAGCTGCTTTGCCTGTAAGACATTGTATGTAACATTCATCTCGTGTCCCCTCCATCTTATTTGAACTTACTGCTTTGGTTAAAACTGGAAATGTCTTCCACCCACATAACATTCTTTTATAAGCAGTTCTGTTGGTCTGTCAGCTCTGTTCCTGTTCTTTCTTTCATCTTTGCCTTATACACAAGCAGCTTTATTATGAAGCTCTTCTGGATGGCTATTGCTTTCCACTTGGACTGCCACCTGACACAGTACCTTCTCCAAGGGCAGAGATTTTGTCATCTGTAATGTTGTCTTTCTGAGTAGCGTCCCTGAAAATTCCCAGATGTAGAAGTAGGAACATTACAGTTTTCTGATAAAATTTAGGATGAAATATAATGCAAAGCTCTTGTCATCAAGGAAGTGCTAACATGACTAAATCCAGATTTAAGAGCTTTCTGCAGCAGTGCTGGAATCAAAACTAATGGCTGTACTCAGCTTGGACTGGAGGCACAGTGCTGTCAGGTTGTCGCTCCTGTATTCATGATTCAGATAGCAAAGCTTACCCTAAAGAGCTGGCACTACTGGATCTATGGCAGCTGTTGCAATGCATAATTAATGCAGCCCTGGGATACAGTTTCAAACACTGTGTCAGTGCATGTAGGAAGCCTGCAAAATGTGGAGTATTTTCAGTAGTCAGATATTTATGATTAACTTTATAATGGCGTACACATTTCAGCAAAATTGGGTGAAGAGAGGAAGGATTCCCAAATAGGTTGTAATTGAGAGATTGCAATGGAAATTAATGTCATTTTCATTCTCTACAAACAGCAAGGAAAAGATAAATTAATGTTTGCTTAAGTAGTTTTGGGCAATGTACATCATAAACAACAAAACGAGTAAAGAAAGAAACTTCTAGTTCGCTGTTTCAGATCTAATTAGGTCAAAAAATGATACAGGAGGAAGCAAAAATTCTGTCAAGTTATGGATAGTGTGATTAGACTGTTTTGAAGCAAGCTGGTGGGTGAAAAAGATTTGTCAAGGAAACACTCTAGTTAGCAAGGTATGTAATATTTATATTGAGAACTGCTTTCCTGCCAGGTTCAACAAGAAAAAAATGGCTGTTTAATACAGCTTTCTTCAGTTGGTGCCAACAACCTTTGCCATATAATAGGAAGAGGGTCTTGTCCTGTAGTTCTGACCTTGACCCTCACAAACAGAGGATGTTACTGGAGCGCGCATTTAGTGTTCAGTTATATCCTAACCTGCATGTGTTTGATTATCTGAAAACAAGCTGCCATTTTAAGAAATTGTCCAGGGGAAATTTTAAAAAGAAGTTATGTAAAAGAAGAAAAGCTGAACTAAATAATTGTCTTGCCTGATTGTCTGTGCATTTGTCTTTACTTACCAGTGCTGTGTAGCTGTTGTAGAGAATCTCTGGGAAGGGTAGGAATTACACGGCACATACTCCTATCTATCTATCTATGTATTCCTTTACCTATTCTATTTATTTATTTATTTATTTATTTGTTGAAATGGCTAGGAAAAATATAAACCACAGCTGTGGGAAAGATCCAGATTTAAAAATCTACTCTCTCTGACCTTAAACATAATTCCAGCAGTGCATGTTTTTTTTTTTCAAGACTATCCCTTGTTGCATATAATTTATGTAAATGATTTGAATTACAGTCACAATTCCCACAGTGGAAAACCTGCTTCATGTGTGAAATTTAACAGATGAGAAGTAGAAATTGATTTTGAAATTTCGATCCTCCTCCACCAATTTTAGCACTTGGATTAAATTAGTGAAGTTTTGTGAATTTCAAGAAGCTGAAACTTGAAGTGATATCTGTATAGATAACATAAATGTACTCTTAAGTATAACGCAATTTCAGGACTTGTTTCTTGAAATTTTATTAATTTATTTCAAATATGAACAAATCAGTATTAGTGTGAAAAAAAATGCTTTGTATCTAAAATACATTAGAATTTTTTTTTCTTTTTAAATTAGAGACCTTTGAGAGGTATAAAGATCATTAGACTTTATTTCATTCATTCTTTACAACATAGAAGACCATGACTAGGGAGAGCAGCCCAACCTTAAGTTAAATGACTTTCTATCCACAAAAGATGCTCCACTTAACAGTACTAACACAGGACTTTTTTTCCCCAGTTACCTATGTGCCGCCCTATCGTTAACACAAACAAACCCAAACCCAAAAGAAACAAAAAAAAATCCAACCAAAAAACCCAGTGTCTGTAAAATCTTGTGGTAGCCATAGAATCAGCTATGAAAAAAGTAGTGTGTTGCAGTAATCTTACAGGCCTCCTGATGGTACCGGTTCTTTATGCTTTTGTAATGAAATTGTTTTTTTCAAAGGCAGGCAGCCCAGTTCTGAAAGAATCCTTTTGCACAGGTACTTGTAACTTGTAGAATTAATAACCAGGTTTGTCAGGGAACTCTTCAGTGCTACATTTAATTCCAACAGGCTCTGAAAAATCTAGAACTGTGAAGTATGAAGGTGGTCTTTTCTAGTAGGGATCTTGTAAATCATGGTTCTGAGAAGGCTGGAGAAATGTCTGTGAGGACCACAGAGGCTCTGCTAAACACACTCCTCCAGCCAGGGAATGATAGCTAATGGGCTTGGACTGAAACATGCTACTCTGAATCTGGCTAATGATTTCTGCTGTTTCACTCCCTCTCGACTGTGAAACAAAGAAATTATGCATCAAATCAAATAGCTGCAATTTTACCACACAAAAAGATAAATATGTGTAATACGTGTCTGCTGTAGCTAATTTATGTATACATATCTAATTTGTTTATTAGTAGATTGATGTTTACATATTTAAACAGAAGCTAATTTGATATGGAAAAAATCAGAAGGGAGATGGACTGCATTTAAAGCACAAACCCTCCCTGCAAACAAACCAACCAACGAAAACTAAGAGGGGGGACCTCATTTGGAGGAATTTTTTTTTTCTTAGTTTTACAAGAGAGTTTTAGGTAATTCTTTACTCTTTACTTACTGGTAAGTATGTAGTTTCTTTATTTACAGAGACTGCACGCTATTGAACAATATCTGTCTCATTTGTATGAGTCGACTTGTCTTAATTGATTTTACTTGACTTGGGTGTACAACAGAGAGTGAAAAAAGAAAATAATTCTTCTGCAGAGAATAATTTCTAGTTAATTGATGGAATGTTGTTAATAGTTATGAATGAATAATATCTATTTTTTGAAGCCATGAAGAAACATTATGTAGTCTATGATCCACTTAAAATAAGTAAGGCACTTCCCACCATAGAGGACAATTGAGGGCCTCTTGTGTGTTACATAGGCCTGTGTGATGCTTAAATGAGCCAGAACAAAGGGTCTGTTTGGAAAGAAGTTACATTAGGATTTGGGCCAGTTACTTCATATGTGTCAGCTGCAGAAGGCTATCCCATAATGGGTGGTGCTGTCAAAGAGCATTTAGGTGTAACAGGAAGAGTCTCCTAGTAAAAATGCAAGTAAATTTTTTATCTATCTACAGCAATGAGCTGAAATGCTTGCGGGGGTGGCGGTGGAGAGGGGAAGGAAACAGAGCAGTTTTATTTATTTATTTTGTTTTGTATAAAAGGCTTGGAGCAATTCTGCAGTGTAGTTCTGACCTTTTCATATACACAACTAAGTGGTATGGGAAATTGGGTTTCCTGTCAGCTCTTACAATCTGCTATTTCTCTCCTTTTTCTTGTGGTCAATACTTGGCTTTTCTCTAAAGCCTTGCTGGGGATATTGTAATTTCAGTTAGACCATAAAGACCCTCACCCGCCACTGCCAATGTGTTTCCTAGCAGAAATAGATTAGCTCAAATGACAGGATCCAGGCAAAAGTTCAACTTTAATGTCTGACGCCTTATAGAAAACTAGCAGCATGCAGTACATGGCTTAGCTGCACTTCACTGTCAATATGTGCTTTATTCAAGGTTTGCTTTATCCTTTTCTTAAAAACCATTTTAAATGCAGCTATACAATAGCATAGAACTATTTTCTTGTAAAGAAAATATGTTTCTAGTTTGTTGCCGATGAGATGACAGGAAAGGGCAGAGGAAAATTATAGGATGATGTCAGGGAAAATATTAGAAGTGAAAAAGATCAATTAAGCGCATCAGTCTGATTTGTGAAATTGATTAAATTAGGCAAATTTCTAAGCCAAAAGGGAATATTATTTATTGGGACTGATTTGTGGAAGCTCAGATAATGAGTAAGCTCATCTATGCCACCCTTTCTTAACCAGTCAAATTCTTGGGTGTTAAAATTTAAAAAGTGGAATTAGTTTAAAATTTGTGAGGGAAAAGGACTGTGTCATATAAAATGCCTTGCAGGTCTAGTGGTCATTCCTTGGAGGGGGAACCAAAGGATGTGGTTAAAAACTCTGATTAAAACTATTTTGTAAGAAAACAAAATGAATACACAAAGATGAACCCTAGAAGGTGCTGATTGTTTTTATGACTGTTGTGCTCTGCAATTCTCCCTCCTTGCATCTGTGACACCTGAAATAAGGAGTATTAATTATCATGGAGGCCTTGTGAAGATGAATACTGATAAGAAAAAGGTCTAAAATGGATAGTCTTCCATATCCTGAGCTTATTTTTGAACAACCTTCTTGAAAATGAACAAGAAGAAAGATTTATGAGAGGCTCGAGTGTCAGGGTATTGAAAGACCTCACATGAAGAGGTAGAGAATTCTGGCATGGTTTGGGAACGATGAAATTTGTGGGTCCAAAGACTGATTACTTTTTTTTCTGTCCCTATATATCTTCCCTATATATTTTGGGAAGAACACAGCATTTTGTTATTTCTGGGAAAGGTGCTTTAGGGAAACCAAACTTGATGAACATGGACTTATGAAAACTTCTATGTAGATAAACTGAATAAAATGTATTTCTTATAGAATGTATTCAGCCCATAGGTTATGACAGGTAGAAGAGAGTAAGAGATGATGTAAAAACTGTCATAGTACGCGAATCTGTGCAAAATGACTGTATTTATTGCAAATTAAAAAAAAAAAAGGCAAAGATCAGGGTGTGGAGGACAGTACGTCTCCATGGAAGTTGTGTTTTGGCAGAGCTGAAGCTTTGGTTCCATGAAAAAACCTGAGAAATGGTACTAGTTTTAGTGAATAAAAAACAAGCCATGCAAATATAGTGAATCAGGGAATGGGTGTGAGAAGTAGAAGAAATAGCCTTGAGTGCAGTTCCATCAGGGACCTGCCTAAACTGTCTGTGCTGCTGAGAGGGGGTCTTCATATTATATTATTTTGTGAATATTGGTCAACATAATTTGAACTCTCATTTTGGTGGGTTTCATCTTTGAGGGTTTTCTTTCTTAAAAACTGATTTAGATGACAAGACTAAGAAGTTAAGTAAGAGGACAAAACTGCAGAAAAAAACAGACACTTACTTGTAGTTAATAAAATAGTTTGGATCAATCCAAAATAAATATTTGAAGGCTTGAACTGAACTAGCTCTCTTATACCCCACCATCATCTTTTAATTTGATTGCAAAACCAGAAACCCTTCTGTTTGCTCACCTGTATTACTGACTTAAGGATTGTCAGTAGCCCATCTCTCCTCCCCTTTGTTTTTTCTTTATTTCTTGAATGAATGGTGCAGATAGGTAGTAGGCCTGTTGTTTTACAACACTTGTTGTTATGAATGGAAGCTCCATTAACAGTTGACAATGTCCCATTTAATAAAACGTCTAGAATTCGGTTAAGCTTTTGCTGTTAATTTTGACAAATTTCAGCTGGAAAATCATAAGTTCACTGAGGACAAGTAAGTCTAAAACACTCCATGTCATCACAAGTGCTCCTGGTAAGCATACTGATGAGTTGGAATGGAGAAAATGTGGTTCTGCTGGTTACTATATTTATGTGTTTATACACATGTATATTTTTCTCATGTATATGTAAAACACAGAAGTACAAATAGAAGGGACTCTAGTCTCTTCGGCTACCAGTCAGGCACAGATCTTTAGGATTGGATTCACAGAAGGAAAAACCCGCACACATAAAACACGAGGGGAAGGTGGCTGGGAAGATTCGGAGAAATAGAAATGATAGGGCCCCTAATGCTGAAGAGGTGCAGCTTTTCGGTAAGGAGAAGGATCAGAGGAGCTGCACCACCTCTAATGCTGCTCTGGGACTGAATGGTGGTTTCATCATGTTTCCCCTCCCTGTTTTCTTATTGCACTGCTATAGTCATTAGTCACTGACAATATCCTGCAAGCTAGGAGGATCAGCAGGAGGCCAGGTCAAGGGTATAAGCAACAGACTACTCCACTGAGAGAACAGGACAAAGGAGCAGCTGAAAGGACCTGAGCATTCAGCGTGGAAGGATGCTGCAACCGAGAGTGATGCAGCAGCTAAGTACTCCATAGTGAATTTCTTTTAAAAATAGACACATCTTTTGTTGTCCTGCACAAATTCCTCCAGGCCTTCCTGAATGGCTTGACGGCTTTTTCTAGTGAGCTCTCCTTGCGAAGAAATTTCTTAAGAGAAAGAGCTTGGATCACAGTGTGTTTGTTATACTGAATGGCATGCAAAAGGCTGTGGAACTCAATGCCTTTGCCCCAGTCTTTACTGGTAAGACCAGTGTTCAGGAATCCCAGGTCCCTGAAATTAGTGGGAAAGTCTGGAATAAGGAAGATTTTCCCTTGATGGAAACTGCTTCTAAAACCAGCACAACCACATCAGTACCTGAAGTCTCTACTGCTGAAATTGCAGTGGAATCCCACATCTAAGGCACACTAGAAGAGAGTGGCAAAAAGAGGTTCCAAATTCCTGAATTCCTTCCTTTTTTTGTTCTGAGTCACTTGAATACGAAGGGATACCTTGTGCTCTCTGTCAGATACTTGGTTCACATTTTGTGTTCATGGTGGCTAAATAGAGGTTTCCTTCCAAATTTTACTTGTTATGATGCAGATATTCAAGGAATCTCTATATCCTTACTGTGTTCTTGAAGAAACTTCTTTCTGATCCCCTGCTTGCCTAGGTCAGTTAAATTATAAGTTATTAAAGATACTGGCTCTCTTATGTATGTGGGTTCCTACAAACTAGTTGCGGTCTCTGTGTGCTGTTGTAAGGTCGTAAAGGTATAATGTGATGGCTTCAATAATACCTGCTAGTTGATGTATAGTTGATGACCCTTCCATAGTACGTGATTGAGTGCAATGCTGTGGGATGACATCAAATCAGTCTCGTGTGTTGTGATTAGTTACTCTGTTAGTAGAACTATGCTTCAAAAAGCTAACTGGGGCACTCTAGTTCATCCTGGTTTATATTTTACTTCACATACTAAATAGCTCATGCTATATCTCTAGCAAAAAAATGTACTGAGAGTGGGAGAAGGCTTTTTCAGGGAGTTCAAAATCAGTGGAAAACCACCATACCTCACCGATTATGACAGGATTTTGTAGAAGTTCATGTTCTATTTTTTGCTTGTAAGGTAGATGGATATAAATGTGTCCATTGCTGAGTGTGCAATTGGTTAGAATAATTTTTTCTAATTCAATTTGATTTCCTCCTCATTTTCATGAGTTTAGTTGTGGAATAATGACAGAAAAATTTTGATATTTCAGTGACACAAAATTTCTATTAGAAAGCTTTTTTAACAAGCCTGTATTAGCTGACTTCTGTATTTTGTCTGATACCAGCACTGTAAAAAGAAAAATCATCTATTCTTGAATACTTGTCAGAGAGAGTAGAGAATTTTTTTGCTAACTTTTCTCTACGCAGGGGTTCTCATAGCAGACAATTACATTCATGCTCAGACCTTATTTACTATTCTTAATGAGAATGCATGTTTGTATTTCTGTTCCTTAGTCAGTTTGTTCATCCTTAATTTGTTTATGAAGAAGCAGGACGATGTTTTGCAGCATTTGTGAAATATTAATAATTATTTCCCAATTACTTCACTACTAAATAGCACACACAAGTTTTATTGTTGAGGTGTCTGTGAATCACTGATTAAAGGTAATTTTTTTTTCTCAGATTATATTTTAAAAACAAAGCACCCTTTACATGCAGTTAAAATAATTATTTAAAATTATAATAAAGAATATTACATCTTTTCAAAATTTCTGCAACTGCATGTTCTCAATTTATGTAGCAGTGTTCTAGACTTCTCTGGGTGTACAAACAGATGTCTGGGTAAGCCAGAAATGAGTAGTATGAATGCAGCGAAGCACTGTGAAGTTTCATTTGGCTGCAAACTTCCGAGCAGCCCACCAGCTAAATTTTCTATTTGACATAAAGCGGTCAGGTTGTTAACGTGCAGTCTCACACTGGCCACAGCAGTGCTACCCAAGGAGTACAGGAAATCAATGGTGACTGACAGATTCCAGTTGTGGGTACAATTTGCTGCTTGTCTTATTCACTGCTCTAAGAAGAAAGAAACCTGCTTCAGTTCTTCTGCAAGTATAAAATTGTTTTTCTCTGTGTGTCAGTTCTGGTGCTTGATTTAGCTTGCAAAGGACCCAACAAACAGCTATTCCTTCTCTCCCCCCATAACTGCCCATGCCCCACATGGTTTCAGAGGGACGTGTGACAATTTGGCGGTTTCTTTCCCCATTGTTAATTTTAGTGATCCAGGTAGTCTGTGTATGGAAATGAAGATCCAGTTGATTGCAGGTTGTGTAGCCAAGCTAAATACTACCAATACTGACAGATATATCCCAAGGTGTCTGAGAGACAGTCTTGCTTTGGGAGGAGCACTAACACTGGTGGGATGTTTTGCTGGATAAAATGTCCTTGACAGCATTGCTAACCTAGCAGCTTCATTTAGGCAAGTGGGTTACGGAAATAAGGAAATAGATACACATGAAACTTATTACTTCTTTTTCAGAGTTGTAATATTGTCAGAAACAAACTTTCAGAAAATTAGGTTCTCCTAATTAAGGACTCTTTTCTGTCACTGTAGTCAGTGAAATGGGCAAGTCCTATTTATTACATAGTTGATAATTGAATACAAAAGAAAATGTTGTGGCCTACAGACTCAAGAGATCGGTTGGTTTTTTTTCTGAGACACTGAAGCACCCAGGTTGGTTAGAAAGTAAAATCTAAGCCTTGGACTCTTTGTATTCTGATACTGGAAATATGAATATATGGATTCATTTACTATTATGTATATCTGGAATAGTGACAATCAATCAATGCATCAAGAGTTTGACTATTAACATTACATTGTATTTTGGTTTGGGTTTTTTTTTTTTTAGTCTGTTACTAGTTTCTAAGAGAACATGGTGAAAGGTTAATAACACACTGTAGTTTTTTTTATTCTCTTCATTCTCTTTATTCTATTTTCTCTTTAAAAAAAAAAATATTTTCGGTTGCTGAGGTCATGAGCTGGAAATGTTGGAGGAAGAGAAGGGCTTGCATGTTAGTCAGCCCTTTCAGAATACAGACAGCTGGGGGCGGGGGGGCAAGCACACAATCCTGGAGTTAGGCAAATGAATTGTATCCGCTTGACACTGAAAAGTGTTAGTTCAGTAGTGCAACATTATGGTCAGACTTCATCTCAACCACAGGGTACAAGTTTATTCCCCCATGTTCATGGAAGATTAACTCAAACTGAAACAGGTAGACAGAATTGCTATGAGGTTAATGAAAAGCCTGTTTTATGAGAAGAGACTGAAAAGAGATTGCTCATTTAACTTAGGAAAATGAAGCTGAGAGGGATCTGAGTGCTGTCTATGAATACATCAAAGAACATGGGGGTAGGTAAAATGGAGGGAAGAGAGATGAGCTACTTAATCTACAGGACAGGCACAAGAACAAATGGGTGTAAACTGGTCATGAATAAATTTTAGGTTGGAAATTAGAAGAAGGTTCCTTGCTATTAAAGGAGTAAGACTTTTGAATAGACTTCTAATTAGAGTAGCAGGGGCAAGAAATTACCAATGAGATTATGATATCATGCTGCTGATAGCAGGGGACTAGAATGGTTAATAAGGAAGACCATTTCAGGCTTATTTCCTACTTGGTCTGTGTCTTCTGGAAAGATAAATATAAGCTAGTTTCCCTTTCAAAATACAGAAGTGAAAATCATGACATTACTCAAATAAAGCCACCTCACAGTACTTTCATACAAAGTAACTGCAAAATGTGTTTTGAGGAAACCAATCATATATCACTATTAAGCTGTTGGCCACATGGTATTGCTAGATTTAATATATAAAAAAGAACTGGGTGTAGAGGAAGAAAATATCTTTGCCTTTGACTAAACAGATTTTTCAGCAAAAATTTTAATGATGAGATCACTATGTTTTAATGTGGCTGGAACTTAAGAAAATTTAGTAATAAGCATCTCCAAACTGTAGGGATCAAAGGCTGCAGGGTCTGTGTGTGTAAGAGATTATTTAGATTACTTAATAATAATTTCATGGGTTATATTAAACAGAATAATGCTTTTCTGTTTTCTCCAGTCTTTTCTATTATTACTTTTACAGGAGATGTAGCAGAATATAATGGGTTTGAGATGTACCATACAGAGAGCAAGCACTCTGGTCTTAAGGATGACAGTAGTACTTGCTTATCTCATTGCTAGCCTGTGTCCTTTTGCATTTAAATCAATGCTATGCTATCCCAAATGGATAATTCACTTATACTTTAGGTTATGAGAGCTAACAAGAAAACTGAAAAGAAGAGACATTGGGTGAATTTATCATGTCACCAATTAAAACTAGCTGCTCCTTTAAATATTGGTTCTGTTACTTCATTTGAAGCCACTCAGTCTGGTAATAGAGGCTGCGTAAGTGTAGGATGATGGGTTTGTTAAGTAATAAATGTTTCTACTGTTCTTCACGGTTCGCTATTAGATGGGCCTGGTATGAGCTCAGGCATGGGCTTTGTGTGACCCAGCAAGGCCACAGAGGCCCTCAGTCTGTCATCAGACCCTTCTGACATGAGCAAGAAGCAAGCTCACATGGGCAATGTAAGCCATCATGCAGCACTACTGAGGAATTCAGAAATCTCCTGACCGACACCTAGTTACTGCTTTTCAAATGAGACTGCAGCTCCAACCACATGAGTGCTCACCTCTGTTGTTGGGAGGTGGGAGCTGAAGGTGCTCATTACAAGCTTCAAACTACTGCCTGTCACCTCCTTGAAATAGAAGTCAAAGAACAAAAACTTGTGCACTGGGCTCCAGTCTCAGCTGGAAGGGGATTTAAGTGCTGCTTCTTAGCCAAGAATGGCTTTGAGTGAGTCTTTGCCAGCTCTGCTTTCTATGCGTGTTAGTGAAAACAGGTAGTACAGACTGCAAGTGCACATTTTGTCTACATTTAGATATATTAAACCCAACCCCTAAAATTAGTTTGAATCAGAAAATGTGGTGGCACTTTGGCTGTGAGTTCTTTCAAGTTGTAAGCAGTATCCCTGGGAACTCAACAAGTGCACCTAGACAACTGAAATTCAAACTTTCTTGTTGAAAGTCTTTTAATAAGGCAAACAAAACAAAACAACAACAAACCCAACAATTGTATGATAAATATTTAGCTTTTAATAGCACTAATGACCTTGATGGAAGGTAGTTCTAGGGATTAATGGGCACCTGAGGTTAATGGAATCAGCTCCACCCAACCAATCATTAATTCAGAGCCAGTGCCCTAGACTTTGATCATTAGTGCTTAAAAACAAAATCAATTTTACATGGTTTGGGGCACCTTTTGACCAACAGTATCAACAATACAGATTCTTAATTCTGAAAATGACCTTCCTGCTAGTTTTTTTTCTTCCTTACATTGCCCACTGTTCAATAACATGTAAGCACAAAATGAAAATGCCAAATTTCAGCATGTTGTGTTTTGAAATGCCTGGTTTATTAAGTCCTGAGGTGTGCTGATAATAGAAACATAACGGCTTCTTACAAGGAGCACTTACAAGACCAAAGTCTTACAAATGGCAGTTCTTAATGGATTGAAAGTATTTTCTAAACACTTTGGACTATGTGTTTGACATTAATAATGTTTAAGTTCAACATACTATTAAATATGTTAGTTCTGTGTATGCCCTGCACCTATGGGTAGGTGCGTGTTGGTTAAGGAGCTGTGTCCATAAACACTTGTGCTAATGGCAGTTTCTGTAAACAAATATTGAATTTTGGGGAATTTTGAAAATGCTAAGCTAAATTTCAGAAAGATTCCAGATTCAAGTGTTTCACAGGGGCTTAATTTTTCTGATTTTCTGACAGACTACATATAAAGTCCTTCTTCTGAGCTGAATACTAGAAATGTTGTGTACATTGCAATTACGTATTAATATTACTGTTCAGGTTTCATAACATCCAGCCTGAGGCTGAGCAGGTAAGTGATGCCACAGTGTTGTTCCAGTATGGGATAACATGCACAAGAAAAGAGCATGGATAACCTTCTGAACTTCATTGGCTGAATACTCTCCCATACATGGCAGATGTCTTGTATAAACTTCAATACAGCACTCCATTTCTATAATAATGTGGGTGCTAAGCTTCCCTGGAAAAAATCTCTATAACTAAACTCCCCACTACCTGCAGATCTGATTATGAAGTATGTGTATTAAAGGAAATGGTTCTGGACCAGGAAACTGGCTCAAGCACAACGTTTTAATAAGAACAGTCCAATTTTTCAAGTGGAGCATCTGAATAGGGGAACTCCTGTCTTCTGTGTCCCAGTGCCACAAGCGATCTGATGTGACCTGCAGCAATGCACACAGCAGCAACAGGAATCTCACAGGATGGCTACACCTAAAAACATTTAGGCCGTATTGTAAAAAGTTACACAGATGTAGTGTACATTTTTATGTATACATGTGTATACTTATGCACACATCTTGTGTTTATACACACACACATATAGTCAAAATAAAAAGGCATTCTCAAGAATCCATATCTTGCAAAAATGGCATTACTGAAAGGTGTTATTTATAATGGCTATTTAATCCTTTGTTTTACAATACTCTGTTTTCCTTTGTTGAAGAATGAATTTTTACTTCACTCCCTATATTTTAATTAAGGACTAGGAGTGTAGTCCTAGCCCACTGAATATGGTGGCAAAATATCCTTTATCATCTGTAGGATCATAATTAAACACGAAAACTTTTTATCAGATTGAGACACACACCACAGTCCCAAAATGTAAAGAAAGGAGAGGAGAGGAAACGAACTTACTGAAAATTCATAAAGAATACATCTGGCGGTTTCAATGCCAAGGCAAGCATTCTGAAGAAACTAAAAACTTTTTTCTGATGTTTCTGAAACTATTTCAGTTTTATACAGTGTTATTCCAGTTACATGTAAAAACGTGCTTAAGTTTTTGGTTTGCTTGAAAACTCTAATTCTCACATCTCTAGATTTTGTTAAATAGGAGTCTTAGTTGATAAGAGCACTGTTTCTGCTCAGTAAAACTGGAAACACCTAAAATGTAAATTGACATCTGTTTTGTTTGGAGGTTGGTCTTGTTGGTTTCACCTTAAATATACTTGAGCAATTACTTAAGTCCAGTGACACTGTCTGTTGCACTGTAAATTTTTAAGAAGTTTCTGATTGTAGACTGTAACACTCTGGCAGGCACCCATGAAAATACTCCTCAGTTTAACTCAGCAGAGCTTTATCAAAGTTGGTTTTTATAGTACTGTTAGTTTTCAGAGATGTTTGTCTATGGGATGTCCTCTACTGTTTAAAATACCAGTGAAAATCTTATTCTAATAACTGCTTGGCCCTTCGCAGTGAAATGCTGGGGGAGCTTGGTGAGGCTATAACAGAAATTGCTAATGCGGAGACGAACATGCTGGCGGGCTGAGCGGCAGCGCCATAAACAACTTGCTAACGAGCACCAGATAATGGCACTGGGTGCTAAATAATTTCTGTCCCTGCAATTGAGTTGAAACGTTTAAAATATGGGAGTTAAAAAAAAAAAAAGGGTCTTTCTAGGGGAAAACAAGTATTTTCTGTTTGATCTACACCACCTTTTTAATAACATTTTATGGTATCACGCAGAGGAGAAAACAAAATAAATTCAGTAAATGTAGAAATCGATAGAGAAGCTGGTCTTTCCTCCGGTGAATGGAATCAATTACATCTTCCGAAGACAGGTGTTCCCTGGAAAGCAGAAGGAGCAGGGGGAGAGCGAAGCGCCCCTC
>NW_010228686.1:0-23803 GCF_000690775.1 Eurypyga helias
CTTGTGCTTGGGATTGCCCCAACGCCAAATTCTTTACAACTTTTCTGGGGAAAAGATGCTGTAACCTTAGCACTGTTAGTAATCTTTAAGAAATTATGAGACAAGTATCTGTCAGAAGTGATATATCTACACATTCCTGCCTGGCAACAGGAAGATGCACTAGATGAACTTTGACATCCTTTCAAGCCCAATGATTTCATACAGAAGCTTCTATATGTCAAACATAGGAATTAAAAAAATAGGTCTAAATTACAGTCTAAAATACAATCTGAACTAGAATTCCATATATAAATGAAAGATCAGTAAGCAAGGAGTTTTAGAGAAAAATAGCTAATCTTTCCTTGTGATGGTATTTGCTACCGGAAATTCATAGTAATCACCCTGACATTAAAAAAATATATATATATGGGCATAAGCTGAAGGGATTTTATTACTCAGTACAGAATAAGCAGATGAGACAGCAGCCAGTTATCAAATGGATCCACTATGACTACGACTCAAGATGTGACCTGTGTTACAGACAATGTCAGATTAAATAATCATCACTCTTGCTTCTGGTCTTAAAATGCAGGCGTGAAACAGCATTTCTCTTTGGTCACTCATGACCAGAAAGACTGAAAGAATTGCAGTGATTGCTTATGATTTTCCAGGACAAGCGGCTGCATTCACAAGAATGGCTCTGATTCATTCTCCAAGAATTTTCAGGGAAAGGAAACAAAACGTAAGAATCCCAATTTGCCAGCATATCCTTCAAGATACTGAAAACACCAGCCCAAAACGAACCTCTGGGTGCTAGTAAGAGTCTCCGTGATTTCTTTAGCAGCATGATGTTAGGCAACCAGCATCTTTTCTTCTTTCTCTTCCTCTCAGCTATTTCAAACGATGACCTCATCCATGTATCTAATAAACCCACAAAAGCTGAAAAGCAGAGTATGCTGAGCTCAGTGATGTTCTTAGCTCTGTCCCTTAATAATTACTTTCACAGTGCCTCCCTTTACCAGTAAGATGAGCTCAATGAATGGGAGTTAACTTCATTATAGGTCTCTGCCAGAAGGGGCTTCTGCTTCCTGTCACGTTCCGGGCGGTGACAGGCTTTCCCCAGCTTCAGCTGTGGAGTTCAGACTGCTGCGTACATACAGATTTTATTCAGGCAGTGTGATTTTTTTATCAGCCCACACGGACGTGGGTGTAACAGCAGCTCAAAACAATATAGCCGCCGCATGATTTTCTTAATTCTGTTGCAATGAATTGTCCTTCTGAATTTTAGCAATGGACAAAGGCACCAGTGCAAGCAGTTAAATGTAAGTGTATTTGAAGGCTAATCTGGAGTAGCTAAGTAGCAAGAAATTTAAAAAAAATGTTTATATAAAGCTATTAATTACTATTAATAGCATAGCTATTAGTTACTTTCATTTAATTGGAAGGTAACGTGGTGTATATGAGCTGTATCTTAGGTGTCTTACCCAGCCTCAGCAGTGGGCACCAAAATCAGTAAATGGAGCGAAGGCCCTGGATCAAACCCCGAGTATGATCTTTCCCTCCCTGCCTCCAGTCACACGACAAGCTATTTCCTTCTCTCTTTGCTTGATGCTTTCTCCCTCCTTCGTATTTACTTATTCCTTGTGGGTTTTTTCCTCTTTTTTTTTTTTTTTTTGCCATTACTGGGAGTTGCTGTGAAAACGTAGGTTTTGCTTCCCAGAGGGATTTAACTACAAGTACATAGAAACCAGTAGTTAGGACTGCCAAAACCACTCCTGTACCCAGAGTTTGGCCAGGCTTGGAATTTTGAGGGATACAGCATGCCAGCAAGGATTAAATGCCAATGAACACCTCGACCACTTTTAAAGAAGAGGTTTACTAGAAATAAAATGTTTTCGTAGGGAGAAAAACTTGGTGTTGGGTCTGCTTTTGAAAACTAACCAATAAGACTGGCAGAACTACCTTCTGATGAGGAAGGGTGACACAGACCAAGTGCAAATTTCCCTCAAAATCTCCTGTCTTTACAAAAAATACTGAAAGTTTTTTAGATTTCCCTTGACAACTTTTTTTTTTTTTTAACCAAGTTTGTTTTCCTAACTTGTAAGCCAGACTCCAGGGGCATCTATCAATCAAGTGTTTTACTTACATATAGTGGTCCGTACCTTTTAGGGAAAGCAAATCTGCTTGGCTGCATTGTCCAGTTTACCCCAGAGACAGGTGGAATCTCTCTTCCTTTGAAAACAAAACCTCAGGCTTTTTGTTCCCACTGCTTTTGTTGCCTTCTCTTAATAATTACTCGCAGTCTTATTTTGATGTAGTGGCTCAGGCATGTCCTCATCTGTACCTCATGTAAGGGGAGCAAATGCTTCTGGGTTCGGTCCGCTTGGGTGTGTTTATCCTTGATTTTTTTCTGTCCATTTATCCCTGACTTCCAGCTGTGTGTTTTCTGCCAGGGATTGGTAGCTACAATCGCAGAAGTTTGCTGGCCTAAACAGTCATTCAAGCGATTTTTGAACTGTCAGGGTTTTCTAGAAGACCTGTTCCAAATGTAAAAGGTAGCTCACAGGTTACAGTTCGGAAATCCCAGCCCCAGCACAGAGGCACTGAATCCGTACATCCCTCAGCAGCCTTGGCCGCTTCTCCAGGTCTTGAGCACATTCAGGGTCCTGATAGCAGGAGTGTGCCAAGCGGCCTTGTGCCAGGCCAGCTCCTCTGTGGATCAGCTGCACATCCCTGGAAACTGTGCCCAGGAAGGCTGCTACAGATTATGCCCCAATTCTGCCCCAGAGTGTTCCAACAGGCAGCATAACCAATGCAGGACAGAGGACCGGAGGGTGGATTTTCTGTGCAGTGAAGTGATGACCAGCCAGAGAAGCGGGAATAGAGACAGCAACTGCGGTTTAAAAAAGAAAGGTCTTATGATTGCTGGGTGTGGGCTCCACAGCCAGACATGGATGCCAGAGCTTCATTCATCCTGGAGTCTCTAGAGTGTCAGCGTAAAATAATCTATGATCAACAGGGTCCAAGCAGGCAAGGTGTGGGTTTAATAAGTAGCTGAAAATGATAATGGAAATTTGACAGTGTGGATAGCTGCCTCTTTGGCAGCTTAGAAAAAGCATGAATGATTTTACAAATTGCTGCTCGGATACCGTGGTAACACTCAGCTGCCCAGGTCCCTCAGTGGGACATCCAGCCCTATCTGCACCATCCTTCACGGGACTAGCGTGAACCCATTCCTAAACATGATCCTAAAGTGCCAGCAGCCCAAAAGATGAACTAATCCTTTTGCTACACTTGAAGAGCTTCACATGTTATTGGAAATATTACACAGATAAAAAATATTTGCAAAGTGGAGATGGATAGACACATGGTCAAACTCGGATGACTTGAAGCAACACATAAATCAGGATTTTTATCAAGCTTGCTCTTCCTCTTCTCCATGCAAGTTTTCCAGCCATGTGACATGATGTAAAATAGCAAAGAACATGTAGCTCCTGTATAGGGTATTTTAAGTGCCATCCAAGTGCCATTTTAAGTGGCACAGGAGATTTTACACAATCTTACCACATCTGCAGACCTGTTTAGGATTTTTTAATTTACATATACTTAGGTCTTTGTCCTTCCAATAAATTTATAAAGTATATCATTTGTCCTTTTCAGGACACAATCCTTCCTTAACACTTACCGAGACAAATTTTGCTAGTTTGCAAAACACTCCAGAAAGAACATCGGCATCTCTAAGACCTGGCAGAGTTTCATCCATATTTGACCTAAACATAAGACTTAGCAGAACATAGAAAGCCCAGCCCCCTGTCAGCAGATTAAGAGTAATAAAAGATAGTTCTCTGGAGGAGCAGCAGATAAGGAAGTCCACAGTGTTCACAAATCTTGCTTCAGATCTTCATAAGAAAAGAGACAAGCTTAAAAAAAAAAATCATGAGATTGGCTGTAAAATCATGAGATTTGAAATATGAATAAATTTGGAGTTATTTATCTGCCATTGAGATTTTGAGCCTCTAGAGTGTGCTCCAGTCATATTTTCAAGCATTTCCTTAGAAACTGAAATGTGTAGATACTTTATTTCCAGCGAAAGGGGAGATGCATTTGTAAAGGTAGTAATTCAGAAGTTGAAGCCATCAGAGAAATGTGGAGGTTTGAAAAAATGCTAAAATCACATGATTAGCAATACAGTAGAATATTAGAAACATAAGAGAGGAGAAAGTGACCACACAGACAGCAGAAGGCCTGGAAATGCATAAGCGTTTCTGAAAAGATTTTAAAAAAATTCTTGTGGTGCCAAGGAATGCCAATTCCAAGCTTGAGCAGGTAACTTAGCAAGCCACTTGGTGTACCAGTTCAGTTACCCTCTCAGTAAGGATTAATAACAACCAACTGCAGCAAAAAAGAGACTTTGTACAATTTTGAACACTGCGCCTTTACAAGTTCTGAATTAACTCCTCAAACATAAAAAGGGCGGGCTTGTGAAACGTTTCAGGTTTGCTTTCCAATAATTCACTCTCAGATCCTTTTAGGTGCCCCCCAAAGATCTTCCCATGTTAGTTTGAACATTTCCAGGCACTTGCCTCCAATATCTAGGGCTAAGGACTTGCCTTTTATTTAAAAGAAAATAGGTTTTTAAAGAGAGAATCACAGAACAGCTCATGTTGGAAATGACCTCGAAAGATCATCTCGTCCAACCTTTCATGAGAAAGCGAGCCTTGATGAGATCATCTAGCACCCTGTTCAGTGACATCTTGAAGACCTCCAGTGATGGGGACTCCGCCTTGACCCTGGGGAGTGTGTTCCAGTGAATGGTTGTTCTCACTGTTATATCAAGATGAAACCTCTCCCAGTGCAACTTGTACCCATTGCCCCCTGTCTTCTCCACATGAAAACTTGTGAAGGGAGCCTCTCTCTGCTTTGTAGTCACCCTTTCAGCAGCAGCTGGAATACTGTGATGAGGTCTTCCCTGAGCCTTCTCTTCTCCAGAGATGAGACCCAACTCTTTCAATCTTTCCTCGTAGGGTAGGTTCTCCAGCCCTTTGATCATCCTCATGGCCCTCCTTCAGACTCTCCCCAGTCTGTCCATGTCTTTCTTCAGCTGTGGGGACCAGAACTGGACACAGTACTCCAGGTGCGGCCAGATAAGTGCCGAGTAGAGTGGGATCCGAGCTGCCTTTGTTGAGCCAGCGGCACGCTGTTGGCTCCTGTTGCGCTTGTTGTCCACCTGGCCCCCGGGTCCCCTTCAGCAAGGCTGCTCCAGCCACACTCTGTTAACTTCATACAGTTCTTGCTTGCCCGCTCCTCCAGCCCATCCAGGTCTCTGCGCAAGACAGCTCTCCTTTCTGACATGCCCACCTCACGTTTGGCGTCATCAGCCAACTTAGAATCATAGAATCACAGAACGGTTTGGGTTGGAAGGGACCTTAAAGACCATCTAGTTCCAACTTGGTGAGGGTCCTTTCAATCCCATCATCCAGGTCATTTATGAAGATATCGAACAGCGCAGAGCCCAGTATCGATCCCTGGGGGATCCCACTTGTGACAGGCTTCCAGTCTGAGTAAAAACCATTGATCACCACCCTCTGAGTGCAACCTGTTAGCCCATTTCCCACCCATCTCACCAGCCACCTATCCGACCTGCATCTTGCCAGTGTGTGTAGGAGAAGGCTGTGGGAAACAGCGTGGAATGCTTCTCTGAAGTCCAAAGAGAGGCTGAAGTTTTAAGGAAAGTGCCAAACGTTGCAATAGAATCACATCAACCCTGCACCTTCTTACCTTCTAACCTGAGATGGCACTGCCTGTTGGCTGCCTCAAGTCCACCCTGAGTCCCAACAGTTCTGCTTACAAATAAGAAAGCAAAATTCTGTATTATGCATTAGATGTGGAATACAAATTAACCATGCCAAAGACCTCCCAATTTACCCAGCAGTTCTGTGTTAAGTATGTACAATTAACCATGGTAACGTGTAAGTGTATTCAAGCGATATCTGTTCACTGACATGACACATTTGCTAACTGAATGACTATATGATAATTTGATAAGCTAGAAGCTTCTAAGTGGGGAAAACAGGCAGGATCTTGTGAGCACTCCTCTTACATATTCAAAGATGGCCAGTTTATCTTCTGTGCAGAATTCGTGTAAAACTCAACCTGCACGTTTTAAAAATGGCCATTTTTCCTAGGAAAATCCCCATGCTGAAGGCATAGAATTTTAGATTCTCCTCAAGATCTCCTGTGTCACAGAGTGCCTAAGCTTCAACAAGAATCATGAAGACTTTTGTCCTCAGCTTGGCCTGGAGCCCAGCGGCTACAACACTTCTACAGGCGGCAGACCTGTGCCTGACTTCTCAGCGTGCACCCGCCTCGGCAGCTTGTGATGTGTGAGCTGCAACTGCCAAAAATCAGTGCTGTGGGATTCCATCTGGTGACCTGGCAGTAGTATGAGAGGCTATCAGATTAATTTTTTCTGTAACTTAAACCTATGGTTTTCCCTATTACTGAAGGTAGTATTGAACTTAGGTCAGTAAATGAGGACGAAAACTCTTCCTTTCTTGCACAACATGAAAGAATAAAAATTGAACAACACCTGAAAAACTAGATAGATTCAGATCTGGTAGCAGGTAATTGTTGAATTGTGAAATATGACTCCCCGATCATAAGATACAAGTCACCCAGCCCTCATCCCAGTAACAGTCCCATAAATTTTTCTGGCAGGTTTCCTTAAGCGCTCACTTCGGCATTACTGTGTAAAGCCACGCTTTCAAGCGGACTGGAATGCAGCCAGATTTCTGCACACAGTATGGAAACAGAGATTTCCCGAGGAAGGAACACTACTGCCCAAGGTCCGACAAACTGTTCCAGATGCGTAAGGCAGTTCAAAAGCACACAGGTGCGGCACAGGGGCTGGCAGAGAGTGATCAACAAGGCATGGTGAAAATATCCTGGCAGAGGCACAGGCAGGAAACAAGCCCACGTGACTGCAGGGCTTCAGGGTGCGTGGCAAACCGCTAACAAACTCTCCTACAGCAGAAAGCGAATATGAACTGGCATTGGCTTCCATTTTCCCATTCATACCCCATGCAGGGCTCCAGCAGAATAGCAAACACAATGCCTCAGCTCTGAACCAGCACACAATAGCCCCATGCCAAGGCTGTCGATCTTGGAGGGCCTTTAGCTTCTGCAGTCTCTTGATTAGGTCCCTGATTAGGCCTTTTTCGCAGAGCTAACACAAAGACGCGCTTTTCTACCCAGTGAGTTAGGCTATGTCCTTCCCTTCCGTACACCCGCGGTATGTGCTTTAAATATTAGAAAGAAAAGGAGCTTGAAAACACTTCTGAAGCAAGCACCATAATTCAATACCATTGTGAATTTCATTATTTAAATAAAATACTGTTAATCAGCAAGCCTCACATTGCTCATGAGACTGTGCATCAGCTAGCATTTAGTCAAAGTAATTTTTAGCTGCACTAAAAGAGAATAGAAAACAAGCTGGTAAATACCAGAAAGTTCACGAGGCACTTCACACCAGTAAAATGTACAAAAGATGGGAAAAAATTATGCTTTGATGAAACAATTAATGAGAAGTGCTACTGAATGAGCACTGCTAGCGAGCTCACTCGGTGATTGACCTTATAATCACAGAATCACAGAATGGTTTGCGTTGGAAGAGCCCTTAAATACCATCCAGCTCCAACCCCCCTGCCATGGGCAGGGACGCCTTCCACTAGACCAGGTTGCTCAAAGCCTCATCCAGCCTGGCCTGGAACACTTCCAGTGATGGGGCATCCACAGCTTCTCTGGGCAACCTGTTCCAGTAAGACTCTGCTTATCTGTTAGCTGCTGTATGTGAATTAATTTACCAGAAACTATAGATTTTATGCAGAGTGAAGACTGACTGTGGTCTCTGTTTTTTATTGGCCCATGCTCCAGGGCATGCAAGAACCTGTAACATTCTTCTCAGGGCATGGCAACCAAGAAGCCAGTTCCTTCAGTTTCCCATCTCACATGAAAATACTCCAACCCTCTCCCAGTTCATTAATCCCTGCCTCTTTTCCTCCAAAGCTAGAGTCAACTCCTCCCTTACACTCATGAAAAAACCATACACATTCTGCAGCCGAGTTGCTTGACTCAGATAAATCCCTGTTAATTTCTTAATATTACCCAGTACATTTCTTATAAGTGTTTATCACAGTTTGCTATGCCTTCATCTATACTTTGTGCCAGGCAACTGATTTAAACCTGCTTGATTTTTAAGTTCAGATGGGTAAGAGTTCAGCAGATCCGAGTAAAGGCAGACCACGTGTAACGCCCAGTCTGTATATTAGCAAGCGTTTCTGGCTGTAGGAAAAAGTAGGGCAAAAGTCTTGACCTAATTATATGTGTATATCCTTGTTGCATTACATATTTCCTTGCCCAGCTGCAGTATCATAGGTCAGTGCCTTTCCCCTAAAAACCTACTGAGAACTAGTCAGGTTCCTAAGCGTGACTACAAGAAGCCCCACAAGCTGTTCTCACTCATCTATGTGATAACTTCTGTATTTTGTGAGATGGATTCGTGAGAATAAAAATGTCTGTGATTCTTACAGTTGTTGGCAAATATGACAAAGCCCTAACAAGTTCAATTTTCTACTTAAGTGTACATGAAATTCTTTCTAAGGCTACATATGTTTATCTGAGCAACTGTACTGCAGACTTCTCCAACTTCCTAAACAGATTTTGTGAAACTCAGCTGAACCAGAAGAACTGTGTTTTGGTATCTGACTAGATATCCCCAGTAGAAAGCTACCAAAAACAGAGTGACTCTTCTAATATGCTGATTACTTCATGCTCTCCCTCTCCCCAACCCCCCCACAACCGTCAGCCGCTCTGAACACCAAAGCAGCCATATGTCAGTGCAGAATGTTCCTTTATTAAAAAGCTGTCCTTTCCTCTAGATTGACTGCGGGCACAGAAGTTCAGCCTGAAAAGCTCGTTCAACACTTGTGTCTAGACATACACTCTTCAACACATTCCGCATCCATCGATGGGCTTTTGGCTCTCCGCACTTCTGACCATCTGTTGAGAGGGCAGGATGCCCACTCTAAGTTAGCCAGAATTGGTGTCAGTTGCCAAGGGAAGGGGATAGATAGTCCTGCAAGTGACATCTGTTTCATCAGAAGCCCTTTTCTCTCTGAACAATGTTTCTGTTTAATCTCAGCCACACTTGTTAAAAACAGCGTTTAAAAGGGAAACTGATGAAAAACCCTGGAAAGTACTGAAAGGGAAGGGAAATGTAATGATGGTCAGCATAAGGGTACATTCCACAGACCTTCGGAGAATCTTTTCAGTGTTAAAATGAACTGGAATATTGGAAGAAAATGGTAGGTGCTGTGGCTATACAGGCAATCTCATGGCAGATGAAGTCAGAAGGGATAAAGTGCACCACAAAGGCCTCTGTAACTTAGCCCAAGACAACAGCTGTGCTCTTAAAGACAGCACTGGAGGGAAAGGCACAATGGAATGATTAATAAGGTAACACCCCTGCACGTGGATGAAAGATGAAGGAAAAAAGAGCAGTTACGTACCCTTTAAAAAATTGTACTGATTCAGTGAGAGACTTGATGGTTCATGGGAGGAGAGTCACCAAACCATGCAGGTTGCCTGTCTTCTGCCCGTAGCCTTAGTGTATTGAGCCAAACCGGCACTTCTAGAAGGTGACTCCATAATGTAGAGCAATAACTATTCAATCCACTAACATCCACGAGATTCCTGCAAGAGAACACCAAGTCTCTGACGGCTGTGTCCCAAACAGGCTTGAGGAGTATTTCCAACAAACAGGAAAGAGAAATAATGACAAAGGAAGAAAAGAGGCAGAGATCATCAAGGAGTCATTAGTACTTGCAGAAATAAAGAGATTGATATGATTCATTGAGTGTTATTCCTGGAACAGTCAGTGAAAGGAGAGGATATAATCCAACAAGGTACCAAATTGGTCTCAAAGCACCATTGACTGTATTTGCTGCATCTTTTGCGCACTGAGCACATACCTCACATGTAGAAACCTACACTGTAGACATCTAAATTTAGCTCTGAATCTGGAGCTGACTCCCACTCCAAGAGTTCTGCTTCATGATCAGAGGTGACTTGTCCTGGATGTGTGATTCATCCGAACCTGTAGCTGGGTTAAGGCTAGGGCATGTACTCATACCAAAGAGCCTGGAAATGCTCCAGAACTTCTCAGCACAGAATACAGTATAACTTTTTTCCCATTCAATACCTTGATTCTTTTGGGCCATTGATAGTATTCCTGTCTCCCGTCCCCCAGAGACTTCTGGTCCTGTTGCAATCATGTCTCAGTCAGAGAACAGCTGCTGAAGTACTACATTTAGCAGAACAGTGTTTGAAGGTAAGCCAAAAATTATTTGGGGTTACCTTAATATGCCTGTCTGCAAATGATAGAACTTCAGCAGCTGCCACATGAGCAGCTGAACCATCTCTGCACTGAGAGTGGAAAACTGCATGTCATGGGATGGAAAGGACAGCTGGGAGCAGGAATTGTCACAGCCATCACAGTGTGAGCATCACTGCTTGTGAGTCAGCGCCCTCACTGCTCCAGCTCTTCACGTAGTGCTCTTATAAATATGTAGTTCTGCGCGGTAAGGTTTCCCATTTACATTTCCTGCAGGACATCACCCGTATCTGTAAAGTCATCCGTAACTGTAAAGTCCAGATAAGACTATAACACATATATTGTGCAAGAATAGAACTGCAAGAAAAAACTATAAAGCATCATATAAACTATTGGCAGTTATGGTTTTTTTCCCCATAATATAGGACACAGGGGAAAACTAAGTTACTCTCAGTTAAACTGCCTGGCATCAAACCCATGGAAATCCTGAATAAAGCTGAGCTAACATTCCTAGGAAATAGCTAAGTATGTCCCAAATCTAGACTGCTGAATTAAACTTGAAGAGTGGAACTCATTACACAAGACCTGCCCTGGCAGAGCTCTGTAGCGCTTGGTCAGAATGGCCCAGATAGGTGGCTAGAGGTGACAAACGGAAAGTTAGGCTCAAACCGTCATTAGGATTTTCCTTCTTAATTGTTGTTTCCAGGAGACATCCCATTAATCTGAGACTCTAGCGCTGTGTCCACTCCCAAACTCTCTGTCATCTCCCTTCAGCAGCTCTGCTGCTAAGTTCACTGCAGGCCTGATCCCTTATTATCCTTACAATTCCCCAGCAAATCTCTGAATTCATATTCCAGTTTTAGTTAAGCTTTTTCCCAAAACTGAAAAGTGGAAATATACTCTCTTTTCACCTCAACCCCTATACATTTTGGAAAGCATGCAGATTCTGAGACAAGGTTCCAAACACACATGGTACAGGCATAACTTTTAACTTCTGAGATCACACAGCTCACGCATTTAGTGTAGAATCCTTAAAAACATCAACGGTGGCATGCATCCATTTATTTATTTGAGGGTTTTGTTAACCTTTTTAGTGGAAACTGAAGGTTGAATAGACCTTGACAATGAACCATAAAGATTTTAGTCTCCAGTCTGGGCTGAGACAGACTGTCAGGGCAGTGATTCTCAGCACTGTGATCCTGCTGCTCTTTTTGACTTTTCTGTTGTTAAACAAGGGACAAACTTGATTCCTCTGCCTGGTACCGTCGAAAGCCTGATACGCTGGTTCTACAAACTGATTTAGGTGGAGGACTACAACATCTAACCTTGGATGTTTTTAAACCCAGATAGGTGCCTTGGCTCCTATACAGTGCAGCTTGGAGTGGGGAGGAAGCACAGGTCAGAGTGAGCAATTCAAAATAGCAGATTTCCTCCTCATCTTCCTCCAAGAGTGGATATGGATGCACTTGACAAGAATGTCTTGTCCAGCTACATCCAGCTGGACAAGAGCAAACTGGATGTAGACCAGAAAAGTGTAAATCTGCTTAGACTGGAATTCGAAAAAGCCAGTGTCCTGAACTTGGACTGCCCAAACTAGGCAGTAGTGATGCTGCGGGAATGGGCATCACATACATCTTACCCTATACATACCTCTGAAATTGAGGCAATTAGCCACCTAATTCAAAAGGCAGCAGAAATACTTTTAGAAGAGGAGACAACATGACAGCTCTGCTTTTCCTCTGGAGAATAGCTATCACCTGGTGAGAGAGCAGGAATCCACAAGTTCAAGGACACACATAAAAGAAATCATCAGAAATACAAATTTTAAAAGTAAAAAATGTTCCTGCTTGATTCTGACCTATAGGGGAACAAGTAATTTTTTAGGTTATGACTTATGAAACTTGAACACAAAAATTGCATTAAGCTAAGAAAACATGTTAATAAATGTTACATCATATTGCCAAAATTTCACATAATGTTGCACTTGTGGAAAGCAAAAAACTACTGTTTTGTATAACTGTATGTATCACAACTGCCTGGAATTCGTTCAATACCCATTTCCTTATAGCACCAAATTTTGGGGTTATCTGAGCCAAATGGCTCTTATCCACACACAGGGCTTTATTTTCCTAGCATTTAATTAAGAAAAAAACAAAGCATTTCCCAAACAGACAAGAGATTTACAGCTTGTACCATTTTCATTTTTTTTCCCCAGTGGTAATATGCCTTATGGTACGAATATTTTAGAGCTTTAATATCAAAGATTTTTTATGGTTGATGTATTAGAGAAACTTGTCAGCTTTTGTTTATGTATTTCTATGCCCCCAGCTTTGGTAGCAGCTGAGTACTTCACATAAATTATACTTAGCCTCACAAACCTTGGGGAATGACGGAGTCCCAGCAGCTCTCCTAGGCTTTATTTTCCCAACGGATACGGACCAAGGCCCAAACCTACAAAAGTTTTTAAGAAACTAACTGCTATTTGAAGTGGATCTCAGCTGCTGTCAATAGGAGCAACAAGCCTTTGTGGATCTGAACCAGTATGCCTTATCCAGGATAACGTAAGAAATGCTGTAACAGTGGATGAACCAAACCTGATCTACCATAATGCAGGCTGGTACTATCCTAACTACTTGGATATTCATCAGCTTCTCGAATACTCTCATTACTGTGATAGGCACACAATTCTTTGCCATTCAGAGAGAAAATTGTGTGTTTCAAGAAAGATAACACGTTTTAGACTCTGAATGGTACTACCAGTCATTTTAAAACCTGTCATGGCTAAAGATTTCAGCATTAACTTTCATCCCAACATGTGATACCAGACAGTCTCTCATGTCCTGTCTGATTGCTTAAAATAACACACTGTCATTCCTTTGGGGTTACACAATTTACTTTGTTGATATAAATAATGGCTGTGCTTGGAGCTTCCTCGTAAGATGCTCCATAAAGCTTGCTAGGTCTAACTTCACAAATTTCTTTGGAATGGCAGCACCAGAACTAACTAAAACACAGCATCTTCTCTCCCTAAAATGTCAGTGTATCTGTCAGAGAAAGTCTGGTCAATAAAAAGGCTATCTGCACATTAGTCTACTACATTTTCATACAAGAATGTTGCTACTACAGCTGGAGTGAGAGCATCTGCTAGAACAAAAACTACTACACGGGGCTGCTTCCAGGTTAACCTGCCGGTTTGCACTGCCTAAAGCTTTGCTTTCAGGCCAGCGCTTACTCTGGCTCTGCTCAGAACTGTGTTATTTCAGAAGGTATTCTCCTACGCCATAGCAGACAGAGGACAATGTACTGAAGTTGCACACAAGGCAAGGTGCTCACAGTAACCGACTACACAGCTGAAATCGGGCTGCCACCATTTCTTCAATCCAGGCAACTGGTTATGGCCGGCACAGATTTATCTAGCAAAATTACCAACCTAATTAACAAAGTCAGTCTTTTAGTTTAAAGCTGTTCTGTGTGTTTTGGCAAGGTCAGTGAAAAATCATCTAAAAAAAATTCGATACTGCAGAAGAGAGAGCACGGGAGAAGGTCTGCAAGAACCGGGGCTGTTCGATAGGCTTCTCACGGTGTTCAGCTGGTTTAAATGATGTCTACCGTCTACTAGACACAGTAAAAAATAGGCTGCGCTCCTCAAGACTGAATGTAAAGTTTTGTAAAAAGAAAAGGAAACAAGCATTCACTTGTTAAAATATAAGACCAATACTGCAGAAGAGAGAGCACGGGAGAAGGTCTGCAAGAACCGGGGCTGTTCGATAGGCTTCTCACGGTGTTCAGCTGGTTTAAATGATGTCTACCGTCTACTAGACACAGTAAAAAATAGGCTGCGCTCCTCAAGACTGAATGTAAAGTTTTGTAAAAAGAAAAGGAAACAAGCATTCACTTGTTAAAATATAAGACCACAGTAAAAGACAAAAAGAGACAACCTCATCTGGAGGTGAATTCACCGGAAACATCGCTGATCTCCCCCACGGTATACTCAGTACCATGCCCATGACATCTGAAAGCTTTTCATATTTTCCATAAATAGAGCTCATATTCCTGCACAGATGCATGAAAAGTCTCTCTGTACCAAAGGATTTTATTTTTAGCACACCAGTAGTTTACTATTGAAGCAAAAGGTTTAAATCAAGCAAATTAGACATTCATTCAACATGCCAAAGTGGAAAAAGCAGCAGGGAGACAAGAAGTTTCTTGTTTGGATGAATTTCCCGATGACGGCATTACAACATTCTCTTCCAGATTCTGCTGTTTAACCGTTTCACGATTCAGTTCAAAAATGCTTTCCTTACAGTTTTGAATAAAAAAACTTCGGATTGCAAACTCTGTAATCCTAATTAACAGGAACCAAAAAATCTATACAAAGTACAAAGGTACCTTTAAGGCTGACCTGCTATAAGCTTCCATAAACGGTGGACAGCACTGATTTATACCTAGGGAAAATCTTACCCTACTTCTTTTATAATATGGAAGTGCTGACCTAGGTAAAAAAAACATATCTATGACTACAAATTCCCCTAGCAACAAGAAATTTCTGGAAGCTGAATACAAGCAATTCTAATAAACTCAGCTCAGTTCTGTTTTTACGTGAGGACACACTGGTATTTTTCAGCAGTGTTTGTAGAGTTTAGACCTCAGGGGGAATGTAATACTTTAAAAATGTACTCTCTTCCAAGCAGTCCAGTCTCTCACTTGATGCTCTTTTAATTTCATTACATTCCACATTTCTTATAATGCATGCTTATTCTCCTTAGAATATCCTACAATTGCCACAATGTTTTACTTTTACACCTCTTGACATCAAAAACTTGCACAACTGCATCAGCCTAGGATCTACGTCTGATTTTAGCTTCACCAAAGTAGATCCACATTTCTGCAGAAACATGAAAAATAAGCTTTTGTTTCAAGGCCCACTCAAATATGTAGCATATCATAGAATGGTTTGGGTTGGAAGGGACCTTAAAGACCACCTAGTTCCAACCCCCCCTGCCATGGGCAGGGACACCTTCCACTAGACCAGGTTGCTCAAAGCCTCATCCAGCCTGGCCTTGAACACTTCCAGGGATGGGGCATCCACAGCTTCTCTGGGAAACCTGTTCCAGTAAGACTTTGCTTATCTGTTAGCTGCAATATGTGAGTGAATTTACCAGAAACTATAGATTTCATTCATTTCTGCCTTCAATCATTATTCAAATCAAATTTGTGACATTTTTCCATACTTTCAGCAAATGACGGTGATCCTTGGCCTTGATGTCACATTTCGTTATTAAGAACTGCAGTAGATAGATGGCTGTCCACAGTGAATCACACATGCCCTTATTCAGTATTATTAAGAAAATAGAACTTTAAAATTTATGACTGAGGGGTTGTGTTTATACATAAGTTTTAGCTTAACTACGGTTGATTTTTTTTTTTTTTAAATATACTTAATTGAATTGATACAAGCATCAGTGAGCTAATCTGTGCAAAATAAATTTTCTGACACCTGCTCAGGACTGTGTGGACCAATAAAACTCTACAACTGGTAAGTGCCATTGTGTATCAGCAAAGAGGTGAAGAAATCAGACTGAGGTGTCATCTAAATGATGTGTCTCCAAGTCAAGTTTGAAGTCCAAGAGCAAAGGATGGGGATGCTGCAGTTTTGTGCCTGGAATGCACAGAGTTCCCAGGGATCACATTTTAATGAAGATCATTTAAAGAAAACCAAACTAATACTTAGCATTCATTTAGAAAGCAGTTCTAGTAAAAGCCACATGTCAGAGGATAGGCTGTTGATTGCAGTTTAAAGCAGAATTTAGAGTGCAGATTAGAGCTGTGAGCAAGAGGACTAGCAAGTGTCGGGGCAGATTGACCAGTAGGGGATACAGACTGAACATACCAAGTTTTATCCTGTATGAATAGAGAAATGTGCTATTTTAACTCTGAAGATTTGGTAGAATTTGAAATCTGTTGGAATGAAAACATTTATCTGAGTGAAAACATCTAAGGTCAAGTTTTACTCGAAAGGTAACATTTCTAAATGCTCCCAGAGGATAGACATGTCTAACTCCAGCTTTTCAAGGCAGTTTGTCGGAGCGACATCCCATGTGCAGAAGAGACAACCACAAGATGGCTCCTTCCACAGGATGCTGGCTGACACAGAAACCTGCGCCGGTAACATCGGCCACTTAGCCTTTTCACTCCCTTTCAGCAACAACTGCAACACCGAGCACCATCCTCCCTGAGGAAAAGATGGTGCTAGAGCTGCTGTATTAAATCACAGTTTGGGGAGAAGCAGGCTCTTCCTTAAACGAGTAAGGCCTAAAACTCAAACACCAGCATCTAATCTCACGGCACAGGGTGCAGGTTTGGAGAACGCTTGCCAGGCTCAGAGACAGACATTTCACGCTCTTTACCTTCCTCAAGATTTTTGGTTGTTCTCTTCATAAGAGGATATGGCATTTTCCCCCTCTGTTCAATATTTTTCCAAGGAAAGATTTCCAGATTATTGAGCCATAAAATTATTACATGGTTCATTAACTCCACATCCATGTAGATGCAATCAAGCTACAGATTTGGTTGTGGCCGCATTTAACATTTGAATAAATACTATGTAAATGCGTGGCTTCAAGCTTCCATCCAAGTGCCAACCAAAACAGTTCGGAGTGATTATGGGTAATGTGGTTCTTACCATAAAAAAGCCCGGTTTGTCTGGCATGAAAGGTTTGTTATGCTCAGTTACATAGATTCCATACCAGCAGCCATGAATTCCCAGAGTCGCAATATGCCCCGTGGTAGCCTTCCCTGGGATGTAGGAGCGCTCACATTCTCATGGCATCCTTGGCATTCCCTACATCTCAAACTACTTCGGAGCACAACACAAATGGCAGGGACAGGTCGCTTCCCTCCCCCCCCCCCCCCCACCGAACAGTGGGCTACAACACAGCAACCGCTTACCACCGCATGCCAGTGAAGGAAAACAGCATCCCTAGCGAAATACCAGGAGGAATTCAGGGAGTCACCGCATCACTTGTTTGAACAGGAACTTGAACGAGGCTCCTCCACACATTTGTGTGCTTTTTCAGATAAAAGTTGTTTGCTGAATGCAAGTAGTCAAGAACTCAGGTTCACATTCATCTTAAATGTAGAGATAAGTGGAGATTTTATGAACTTCTGGCATCCTGTAACTTTGCTGAGAACACCGACTTCCTTCTTTCTTTCTTTTTCATTTTCCTTCTTTCACAATCAGAACGCAATTCGAAGATGAGGACATCAAAGGACCTTTTTATTGCTGCGGTTCAGGCTCAGTATAAATGGAAAATGGAAATGGTTTGGAATTGGTTTCTTACAGAACTAGGGGGGGTTTATCACAACGCTGGTATTTTGCTTCTCAACAAATGTTAACTTTCAGTTAAAGCTGGTAAGGACTGTGGGAAAAAGAAGGGTAGTTTGTCCTAAAGCCAGCACCTATAATTAACTCCCCTAACAATTTAGGCACTAGACCTCCCGGTGAAGCACGGCCCGGACGACTCACCCGTATCAAGAAGAGGATGGTTGCGTGGAGGCAGCACTGACACAGCCTTACGATGGATAAGGTCACTCTTCCCAGGCTCATGAAAGACGGCAGCTGTACAACTGCAGTGTAACAAATCTGGTCTGATTTATTACCCACAAAATCGCATCGTTTCCTAAGCAGTGAAGTTTTTCAAAAAGGCTTCTTTATGCATGAGTAAATATTTTTCTAATGAAATCTTGGTTTGTCTTGCAACCCAGCCCTAGTTTATTTAGTAGTGAGATAGCTTTCTGCGGGGAAGGCAGTCAGAAATGGGGGATGGGAAAGGGAGAAGTTGGCTCTGGCTACCCTGCACGGCTGCTCTTTGCTACTAGCCTGCACTGGAGTAATACATCAGTAATTATTTGAAAGTCAGACAGATTCCCTGCTTTCCTTGCCAGACAAAACTCTGAGAACTGGGGATAAAGGACTTTCAGTTTACTGTTTTTCCACGCACAGCTTTTTTTCCCATGTTAGCAGCTACTGCTGCTATTAATGTGCTGATCTTTGTGCCTTTGGAGGCCTCACATACTATGCAAACTTAGTTCTAGCACTTGAGCACTAATGCTTTTAAATTTATTAAATTAATTTCTACAAATGTTTCAGCTGTTGCTGCCAGTAACTTCCATCTGAAAGAATAATGTTTATTTCCTGTTCTGTTTTAGCAATGACTGTAAGAGAACACTTGGTCTCCGCTCTGAAGAAAGGTGAAGATAACAAAATATCCAGGTAAGAACAACATACTTCAAGTGCTACACCGCTCAGCTGTGGTTTCATTTAACCAAAAATAGGAAGTAAACCTAATCTTTGAACTAGTCCCTGAAAACGGTAAGTCAGACTCTTACTTACACTAGGAAAACAATGGAAAGTTCCCACCATTTCTAAAATTCATAACATCTAAAGAAATGTTGTATTTTCATCACAGTTCACTGAGAGTTTCAGAAAAAAAAAAAATTAAAAAATTGTCGATAATGTTTGAATAAGTTTGTCCTTTTGCAAAATCCCCCTCAAAAAATCTGGAGATGAAAACAAAACGAAACACAAGTAACCAGTATAATGCCCCACAGACCCAGAACTGGATTCAGGTATAATACAGGAGGCTGCCAGCAATCCTGTGCCCACCTCTTCCAAAACCAGGAGTTTTTGCGGCATTCAGGAGCAGACAAAATGCGAGGAACTCCTTGTGTGACTGGGCACATCCATCCACGCAAATGACATTTATGCAGATGCCGAATGCAGCCCAGGAGGCCTTTGGGCTCCCAAGATACCTGTTAGCTCAGAGCCGGCATGGCAAAGGACCTGCGCAAACCGATGCCGTTCCGCAGCGACAGCTGGGAGGAAGAATACTGCTGGCCATCTCAAATGGCACTAGCCATGCCTGTATGGGCAACTAAATAAAGCCCTAAGTGTTAACTGATGCAAGCTCGATACAGCAAGAATGGGAGGATTTAAATGAATTACGCATCTGATGAAATTCTACAGTATTTTTAAACAACAACAAAAAAAAAAAAAACCACAACCCCGACGTAGCTCCATAGGAGTTATTATAAAGTGCTCCAGGTTCAAACTGTCTAAAAAGAGAAATGGGCCAATATGATTAATTTGTATTGGAATGGCACAGAGAAGAAACTGAGTGCATTACGGTGATGTAAGCCAGCAAATTCCTTTTCAGAAAACACGGTTTTAAAATAATGTATTTACTTTCTAAATTTACACTTGTGAGACTCTTGAATATTCAAGAAGTCCTCGTTTACAGAGCACTTAATTTCTCAGCCATTAGCCAAAGGAGAACATAAAAGCAAACTTGGCTAAAATAAAACCGATCTCTTCTTCCACCCCGCTTTGCCTGTAGACCCTCCAGTGTCTTTTTCTGTTTCTTTCTCAGGGGAAATTTAGTCCTGTTACACGCCCCAACAAAACATGAAGCCTACCTCCTTGATCTGACAGAAACAGAAACAAACCTTCTCACTTCCCTTTTAAAAGACCAGGAATATAACTGAAGACAAAATTAATGCAAATAGGTCTGCCAATAAGTGGGTTTTTTCAAATATACAAAAATGTGGGCTGCTAAATTTAGTAGGTGAGCTCTTCCAAGTCATAAAAATATCACGAATGTATTTTTTGTGAAAACAACACTGTAAGCATACTATTTATTGCATTCCATTATAGAATTTCAGTTTATTAAACATATTAAATGCTAAAGTCTGTCTTCATACAAAGAAGAAAATATAAAAAACCCAAGATGTATTATGTATTACTTCTTCCTTTTTCTCCTAGAAGGTTGTAAATCACAGTTTAACCCGTAACTGTCCATTTCCTGGCTTATGCTGTGTGCAAATAGACCTTAATAGCACTTATGTTTTTCAAGGAAACCAAATCCATCCTCTAGGAAGAACTTAGACCCCGTAACTGATTTATATGTATCTGAACTTCTGGACAGAAAAGTTGTTGAAAATACCTTTAAGACCTGTGTTGTTCCGTACAGAAACTAACCGTGACAATGATAGAGAAGTATCAAAGAAGGAATTATAATGTAATTGTAACGAAATGTTAAGTTAAACCCAGAATTCACATGTCCCCAGTTTCACAACATATGACAGCAATTAAAGAAAACATTTTTAATTTAATTCCTATTTGAATGAATTAGCCTATAAAGCTCATTGCCAACATATATTAAGGAAGTCAATGGAAAAGCAGAGTATTAAAAAAGTACGTATGTTTGTATTTATCTGGATAATGATTCACCATTTAAAAAAAAGAGAGACAGATGTGACTCCCCCAAGTCACATGCCAGTGACAGACTGATTAAGGAATTAGTCTCATGTGGAGAGCGCTGTGCTTGTCTATTTTGGAACTTTTGGTGTAGATCAGCAGCAAGGAAATAAAAAAGGTTGGCCTTATAAGGAGGAATCTGGCCACGAAACCTAAGATTCCCTGGTATCAGTTCCCCGTGCAGAATTCCTGCATGGCATTGTTAAAGCCTCTTCCCTTCTCAGCATTCTGCTCCCCCCTTCTAAACTGAAGAGAAGCACTTGTCTACCTTGCAGGGAGTGCTAGAAGGTAAAGACAGTGTCTGTAAGGAAGTAAGGAAGACCACCGCCTCTATTGGGTATGGCAGTTTCTGTATCCCAGTAAGAGACAAAAACCGCATGCAAATCTGGAATATTAATCTTCTCAAGTTCAGCAATATTCAACCCTTGTTCATCTTCACTATAACCCACACCTCAAATATTTTTATGATAGTGATAAAGAATATGTGAGAGACTACATCAGTGCTTATCCTCAATGCAGTAAGAAAGAGTCTGCCTGTTCTCAACCTAAGAAACTGTATTCTTTCATACCAGCTATTCTGGTAATGATCATTTTTATAACATAAGATATGGGTTTGGGGTTTTTTTTATTTGCTTGTTTTCTTATTTTATTTTCCCCTTCAACTGTTAGAACATATGGGAACGTCATTATTTAATCTCCAAAGAAGGTACACTGATGTAAAGTGTTAGCACCTGCCTTGCTATATATGGGAGAAAAAACCCCATGTAAAGCAGAAACAGAACTGCATGTAGGATGACACACTCTCAGAGCTGGTGAAAACAAAGGCCAGATCCAACACAAGAAGAACGTCTTTGTAAAGCCAAGGATAAGGTACTGCGGAACTGACAGTTGCTGTAGCTGAAAGTACTCCCTCCCCTGGACAAAACATTTAGCTTCTTCCTATGCTTCAGTGTCACCATCTGCTTCTTCGCAATTCATCCTCCTTTACACATTATTCTGAGATCTGTAACTTGGCAGCCTTGTAGAAACCAAAGTAGTATTTTATTCTGGTGAAGATAAAATAACAGCTAGAGGAAACAAATATTAGCTGCAGTAACCCCTACTATCGAAATTCCTCATCTGTATATTCATATGATAGTGCTGTATTTTTGTCTCAAAGCACTTCGTTTAACCGAGCTTCTTATCACCACTCAGAACATGATTTCATTATTCCCATTTTGCAGATGAACAAAACTAATTAAATAAGCCTCTGTAGTTTAAATAAGGCCACAGTGAAGATGACAGCTCAGGTCAACCCAAAAGTTTCTGAAAGCAAGCTTTCTGGTTTTATATACTGTCTTGATAACTCTATAAAAATAAAACCACATACAAAGTTAATAATTTGTCTGAATTTATGGTTAAATACTGTAGTATTTATTAAGTAACAAGAAACTCTTAGTATGGTATTTAACTATAATAGATAGTTCTTGATACAGAACTGCTTGTCCTAGGCACAGAGCTGTAGTTACTACTGTAGTTCACTGTCAAGATCAAAACAAAACCTTGAGAACACAAGAAGGGTGTTTTGTTTTGCCAAGATTTTTAAATCCACCATTTCTAGTTGAGGCCACCACTGTGGCATTTAAGGAAAATCTTAAGCCAAATCTCCTGTTTGCTGTTTCAACAGCGTTCTGGAAAGCACCTTCTCTACGCGGGAGCAGTCCAAGCCAACCGAGCACCCACTCAAGTGTCAGCACCTTTCCAGAGTCAATGAATTCCTTAATCACCTCCTTGAAGACTAGAAAAGTATTAGTCTAATTCCTTTTCTATGATTTTACATATGTGCAAAAAGACTCATTGCTATGGCACGCATATGTCAAGAGGGCGTTTTATGAAGGGCTGTACGCCAGGGTGCAGTTCTTGCTGCTTACAGGTACATGTTTTCCTTTGTGTTGGAATCTTATCTCTGAGGATTGGGTATCACACACGCACAGTTTTAGCTGTGCCAAAATCCAAAGAAGCCAAACAAATGCAAGGAACGCCTACGGAACCACGACACATACTTGATGCGAGCAGTGTATAAAGCCACGATCAGGGACAGCTTCAGCAAAAGCTGAAAACTAACACTGACTTCTTAGCCCAATAGCGTGGAGTTCCCCCTCAAAAAGTATATGGAATAGAAAGAAGCTATTAAAAAAAAACTCAAACCCAAAAATCTGCTATCTTTATATATTTAATTAGTAGTTCACTAAGAAAAGTAGTTGAAAAATCAGTTTAAGTCCAGGCATTTCAGATAGTAGTTTCTACCTTCCACAATACAAAACACACATTTTTCATGCAAATATCTAATCCAAAACCAATTACGAATTTTGACATTTTCCTAATTTTTTTTTTTTGGCTTCCACAGGAGAGAAAACCAACATACTGAGAATCCAGAAGTCTTATATTAAGGAAAAGCTAATTCACAATACTTGAATGATCCATTTAACCTGATGTTAAAGTTTCTAAAATGCCTAGGTCTCTTTGTACTTTTAATGGAAATCACTTTGCATCTTCTTTGCCCCAGAAGGTAATTCCTGGCTTGCACCACTTATGTTTACTGGGGAAAAAAAGAAATAAAAAAGAGTATCCCTCCATTTTCAGAGGCACATAAAGGTACTTAGGTTTAAACGAACGCCTGACCGTGGATTTCTGGCCACTGGCGTAAAAGTAGTTCACAACCACTTCGGACAGAAAACCATTAGGGGCAACCACCGAGTCTCCTGAAGTTTCTGTGGACTCAGGGACCGGTCTCTAGTGGAAATTAGAAACTTGGCATCGTCGTTTAACCAGCCACGAACAAGGTTACCGCTTGGTTTGCAATGCTTTAAGCAGCAAAGCCCCACAGCCATCTCCCGAGCGCCGAGTTGGCCTGAAATCACTTGGGGTGGCACACGGAAATGCCGCCAGTGAATATCCAGGTACGAGGTGCGGGCCCCCAGGGCAAGGAAACGCACTGCGCACATGAACCGTGAACTGAACCCCTCCGACTTCAGGGGAGGGGTCTGCCCAGCTGAACGTGCTTCCTCAACGTCTGGAAGACCGCCTGACGAGGCACGGTTTGTGTCCATCCAACCTGCCTCCCTACTGTTACACGGACA
>NW_010228687.1:0-27159 GCF_000690775.1 Eurypyga helias
CCCACCCCGCCCCACCCCAAAAAAAACCTCCAAAAAAATACCAACAAAAAACCTGGCAGGTTTTCAGTGGTTCTGTCCTGTCCTTTTAGGGTTTGGTCCATGACATTCAGACACGTGGGTCCTGCATTACACTAATCACCAATGAAACATGGCTGAGTGAGGATTACAGTTCCATATTTTCAAAATCTGTTCTTGAGATTCCGTCTAAGATTTGTCTGTGTGGTCTAGTTATTCTTGAAACTTAAGGGGAGGTTGTGGGAAAACATCTCAAAGTGGAAAAAGGATAGTTAAAAAAGTAAGATGATGGTATCTGAAAATATCCTTTTCCCTCATGGTCAATATTTTTTATCCATCTCAGAAGTGAATCTCTCAAAGAACCCTCTGTGCTCATGTCACTGGGGTATTTGGGGATCAGAACAGTCATTTGGCTTTGTTCCAGAAAGACCCTGCCTTGATGGAAACTACAAAAACATTGCTGGCCTTGGTTTTTCTTTTTAATTATTAATTCATAGATAGGGATCTCTTTCATTCTTCACATAATGCAAAGTGATGTAACTGAAGAGACTTGAAGACAATGATGAAAATGAAAAGTTAAACAAAGGGTCATATCATTCACTTGCTTAGAGAAACTAAACGTTTATGGGTTTGTCTTTGTTTCTACGAGATGCTTATGAAATGCAGCTGATGCTTTAGTATTTTATGAGTCTTCTCATTGCTTTCCATTCACCCCAGTTTAAAAGCCAGTTAGATTTCATAGTCATTTCGTACAAATGCTTCTTATTAACATGAAATTTTTATATGAACTGCTTTATTTTTATTTGAAATAAAAGTGCTGTGTTTTGGCATAGATAATATTTCTAAACATTTCATTTAAATGACAGTAAAAATTCTGTGATGGGATATATTACTGTTCAAAGAAGAACTTTACAGGCCATTTTGGTGTCACAGTCCAGGAGAATCACATATATCAATCTTCAACAATCAAATACCTATAAGAAAACTCCTAAGTGTGCAATGGTCTTTATTCATAACACCCATGCCTTACACAGACGTAATGAGATACTGCAGCATTTCCTCATTATTAGAGAATAAAATAATACCAGCATTCATTGGAAACAATGCAGAAATAATGGCTTTGTTCTGTTAATTCTTGTCCGTAAAATTGCTGCAATGACTATAACAAGGTGGCCAGCTGTTGCTAATAAGGCTGCAGTGTTTCATGTAAAGCTAGCAGTGATATGTTAATGTGTGTTGTGATTCTTATCCGATGATTTTGATGTTGTCTGGAAAAACAGTCAGAGGTAATTTACTTTCCAGTTCTGCCAAGAATCATATGTATGCAGTACAGAGGCTGAGTCTCACCATCATTTCTCCATGGGCTTATCTTAGGCATGACCTAATGTGTATTGAGACTTGCTGATTTTTTTAAAAATTATTTTCATGTGATCTGAATGAGGGGCTCTTGTTTAGGGAAAAATCATGCAACATATTAAGTTCTTAGAAAACTACTTCTGTAACTCAGAAATGGGTTTCTGGTGTCTTACCTGGTGCCTACATAAAAGAAGCCAGAAAATTCATAAATTACAATAAGACAATGGTTGGGCAAGGATTAGGAAAATTCCTATTTCATATCATAGCCCCACAACAAAGTTTTTATGGACTAGCAGGTGAAAGGCTTGCTCGACCAAAGCATTTTAAACATATACTTTCATTCAAGTATATTCATGGTTTTACTGACATCAGTAGATGGAAAGAAAAAGAAATATACAGTCTTTGGGCTAGTTATAGCAACTATTTAATTTCTTGTGGCCACTGGTTGCCTTAATACTATCACTGGACAATAGTATTGTGTGTTCTCACGTGTAACCTGTCAAAGGTGGAGGAAAGGTTTTGCTGGTCCTCTGAAGAGGGACAAAGTCTTCACAGATGATATGCCAGCTGTGTTTCTTTGAAGACACATATGGCAAGTGGATTTCTATCCTAGGGATGTTCTTTATCCATTGCAAGACTGACTTAGTCATTATGTACAGGATGAGATGCTAAAAACAATGATGAAATTGGTGATATGTAAATGGGCAAACCACAAGCTCTATGCCTTCTCCCACATTCAGATCATATGGAATGCTGTGGAATGACAAGGAAAACACATGTTGATAGCTGTATATTATTTCCTGTGTGTGACTGACTAAAATAAATGACCTGCATGAAATGTCCATAAACCTGCTCAGATGCAGTTTTTGTCACTAGATGGCAGAAAAAGATGAGTTATCCTGTATGGTTAAACAAGGTTTTTAACATATACAGGATGAATGAAGTCTGTGTATCGTAGCTGAGCAGAAACAATGCAAAACCTGCTTACTAAACTCTGCATTGCTTTTGCCGTATTTAAAAAACATATTCTAGCATCCTGTTGGTAACATGGCATTACAGTCCTCTCTTCTAAAACTCCTTCCTAGCTATGAACATTAAAGCTAAACCAAAACAATGTAGATCCTTTAATGTAAAAAGCAACAGAGAATAGAGGAAACATATTTAATTACTATGTGTGGGAAAGCCCATTGCTTGTATTTACTTTGCTGGTTAATATTGACACTGGGTATTGAAGGACTGGCAATTCCTTCCTTGTACACCCAGACACCCTGTTGAGTTCAATGGGAACATGAAGTGTGGAAGATCGAGGCTCTATCCAAAGCACCCTCAAGTTAAGGGGAAGATTCCCATATGCTTCTCCAGGGCTGGGATGAGTCCTAGTGAGGAGCGGTCCTTTGAACAATAAGCATTCAGCACTGAGTAGACAGCACAGGGTGTTGGGGTTTTGCAAAGCACTAAATAAATAAATGACACACATTCCATTTCTCATTTGCCCCAGGGTTACACACACGTGCCATACTTGGAAAAGATCAGAGCTTTTCCCTGGGAGGCCAGCCACACAGATTGAGAAAGCCACTCTAGATAATCTCTGCTTATCCTTTCCATCTAAAGAGCTCAGCTGTAAAACCTTCCTCAGATGTGCAATGGATATGAGAGCAGTCTAGGGATAGGCTTTATTTCATGCCCATCACTGAACCTCTCCTGGATGTTTGATGCTTGACATCACCCTGCCACAGTCTGTTCCCTTTCGACTGCACGATACAGTAAAGCTTGTCCTGGCTGGCATGAGGCATCATAATGATATGTGCCTGCTTAAGTGGTTCGAAGCAATGCATTTTCCATATATCCCTAGGAGATCTAGGTAGCACTAAGGGTTCATGGAAGCTGTCTCACTCCATGGACTGGACTGTTCCACCAAGCTTCAGTTACAACTGACAGGCAAGTTCGTTTGTCAGTTTAGCCCTTAACATTTCATGCATCCATGCTCAAAGTTCCTGGCGAGATTTGTTGGATGTACCGTTGTGTGCATCAGGGAGCTGTAGAGAAAAAGGAGAGACCATGAAACTTGAGGTGCAACCAAAATATAGAAGGTTTGCACTAATCAGGTTCACACCCTAATTAGGTTCACATCTAGGCCAAGAATGTAATGCACCTGGCTATTTTTATAATTTGTATTGAATAAATGAGCCTTATTAAAGCTCCTAATTAATGAGGAGCTTTATGTCAGTCAGCATATGTGATGACTACTTTTGCTTTCACAATGGAACTTGCAACATTTGGGTTGAAACTAGTACAAACCAAAAAAACTTGCTTTTAATCTTTGACAAAGATAGGGGTAAAACTAGTACTTCAGTGAATGTGATGAATCTCAGGCTATTGAGGCCTATAAAAGATTGCTGTTCACCATGACAAGCAATCTTAATGCATGAACACATGTCCAATTATTTTTAGTGAAGTGTTTTGGAGAGGTCTTAAGAAAACACTGAATATGTTCTTCTGAAGGAAAGCACTAAAAGGAGGCTATGAAGGAAAGAAAAATCAACAATTTAACTAGAATTTAGCATTTTTGGGCCACAGTTAGAGTAATTATAATTTGCTACTTTCATACAAAAATATTATAGCTTAATGCTTTTGACTAGATTTTTGCCATCTGGTTTAACAGTTGCAGTAATCAAGCAAATGAAATATATCAGCAGACAATTGTCAGGGCTTAGATGTGGGAAAGGCTCAACAGAAGCTCATAGCTAGGAGTGAAGACCTGGTTGTTGCTGGGAATCAGAGTTGCAGGGATCCTGCATTGTCATTATGTTAAGGATATTGTAGGTATCTTTGAATTGGTATTACAGCATCTCCCTGGAAAGAGACAGCTATTTCAGGGCTTATAATTCCTGTGATGCTTAAAACACATGAATACTAGTACAGACAAAATCAAGGTCTTACTATTGCTTGTACCTGTTGTGTCATAAAAAAACAAAGCAGCTCAAAATTGACTCAATTCCATCCTATACACTTCCACAGAAATGTTTTAGAATTGGGGATAGGAACAATATTCTGTCTCAGACAGCCTGATATGCTGCCCAGAAATTAATCCTGATGTAGTTCTACAAACAGGAAGAGATATTTGTTAGTGATACTTTTGCGTGCTGTGGGGGAAGAAAAAAAATAATTCATTTAGCAGGAGTGGCTATACAGTTCTTTAGAAAGTGTGGAGGAACCAGCTGAAAGATCTGGATGCTGACATGATGCTATGAAAAAACCTCAGGCTGAAAAACCTGTAGTGCATCTGCAGTGCACCACTACCTATTGGCTCCATACACAGGTTTCTTTGCTCTCTCTCAGTGCGTATTCATCTCGTAAATGACAGTCAGAAACCTCACAACCACCTTCTAATTTCAAGAATACCTCTTGGAGATCACATTTTCCAAGTAGGATGGGACATACCTTAAAAGCATAGGTTTAAGGAGACCCCCCAGTTCTTCTCCAAACCAGAGGCTCATTGGTTGTACTATTCTGTTCTAAGCAGAGAGCAGTCACAGTGCATGCTAGCTGGCAGCTGTTGTGCTGCTTGAAGGTGCTCAGCACCATTCGTAGAGAAAAGAATAGATTGAAGAGGTGAAATTGCTTACGTGGTTACATCAATGAACATCATGCTTATGAAATTTGCTGTTGTGGAAAAATGAGCAATGCATCACTGCAGACGAATTTAGCGAGTCTTGGTAACTATGTGGTCTGCTAGGCAGTGATCTGAAACCACTAATCCCTTGTTCGCTGATAAAGGCAATTTTTTCTAACTTTTTTTTGCCCTGACTTACCATTTCAGTGAGGCAAAGATATGTAACCGAGGTGAAGATTTAAAGCCCTTTTTCATACTTGCAAAATGTCTGCTAAGATGGAGTCATAATAAAAAGCACTGGTGAAAAATCTTGTTTTGTTTCTCAATTCCAGTGTTCTCCTGGTCTGTTCTTCCAGGGTGTCTGAAGCTGAATTACAGCTTCATCTTCTGAAACTGCAGGAGAAGAAACACAGCTTTACTGCTCTCAACACAGATGTTAACAATTAGTTGATACTTATTGGCATTAATTGCTATAGTGGATGCAAGGAGAGGGTACATTATATGCTTCATGGGACACTGTTTAAAGATTTTGCAACATTTTTAGTCATATTCAAGCTACTCTGTCTAAAAGCCTGGAATCCCTGGTGGAAAAATGATTTCCTCTGCCAGTTCTCAGAAGCATGTTACAGGGCAATGCACACTTTGCCTCTCCATCTAGTTAAAGGGTGACTTATTCAGACTAAAATGTTTGATAAAAATGGTGTGGTTTTACTCTTGCCTGTTAGGAAGAAATACAGGCAAAGGAGTATTCTGCTTGTATCAGCTGTCTATTATGCTTCAAACGCTGGCAGTTCAAAGTGATAGCTTGTCTAAATAATTTATTGATTTATAAGGCAGGAGGAAATTTCAACACTAACTGCTCCAGAGGGTGTAGAAATAATGGGAAGATCAGACTATAGTCACAACCGACATTTAGATTAATTGCTTTTGTTTTAAAACAAATACTAATAACTGGGAGAAAGAACTCAGAACCAGACAAAAGAAAGAATATGTTTTGCATACATTTCATGGCAGGATTGACTTGTGTCAGGCTTCATAAGTTAAATAGGATTGAGCCTAGCCTGTGTCTGTGGTGAGACCTCCCAAGGAACATATACACAACCAAAAGAGCTGCTGTTGATTTAGTAAATGATGTTTCTCTCACTGAATCCTGGTGGATACCCAGTGGGGGCCTGGTCAGCTGTGAGGGGGGCATCTGCTTTATGACGAAGCCACAGAGTACTTCTGGATGTTTAAAGACCTGCAGTCCCTTTCTCACATTCCCATCTTGCTTTAGCCCCATATTATCATAGGCAGTTGCAATCTCCTCCCACTGATTCCCTCTTCTCTCCTCCAGACTTTTGCTTTGAAGCCCTTATGCCGCCTCTCATTGTGTACAATCACTTTTCTCAAGAAATCAGCTTTTGTGTCCAGCAAACCCAGGTATACACTCAGCCAGCAGGTCCAAGTAATTTTACTTTCAGTTACAGATGTGCTCTGCAGTTTCATGTTTTTCCCCCCTGGCTGAGGTGTTTCCAAACACTCACATAGCCGATTCTTTTCCCTGTTTCAAATTCTTGCTCATATCTGATCATGACAAATATGCAGCCATGAGTGGACTGTTGGTGGCTATCATACTGCCTGGTGCTGCCCATGGTTTGTTTACCCTACCCCAACTGTCTGTGCCCATGATTGCCTTTAGTCTAAATCTGTTAACACTTTAAAATAGAATCTATCTTTTAGTTCTCTATTTGTGTGAGCAACAGGTTAGGAAGAATCACCATCCTTGAATTAGGTAGTGGCAGGAATTCACAAACTGAATCAAATGAATCCAAACCCACAAGAATTAAAATGGACTGTAAGAGCAATGGGACATAAATGGTCCATGGGTCCATTTAGCCTGGGAATGAAAACAAGTTTTTACAGACTGAGCAAAGATTCTATCCCAAGAATGAGGGAAAAAGAGGAAGATGTATGTTTTCATAAAGACGATACTGATGCTTGCAATAAATGGTCTGACCTCGGAAGTCTCTACCAGATATATATCCCTGCTCCTTGATTTGTGCATGTCTTAAAAGTTAAAAAAAGAAAAAGAAAAAAAAAATCACATTTCCTGGTTTTCCTTCTCTTGCTTGCTGACAGTGGCAATGTCTAAAGGCAGACACTCATGCACTGGAGCTCTTGGTGCTAAGGGCTCTGATGTGAGAGCTGTGTAGTGGGAGCTGCACATGGGATAATAAGCCTTGCCGAGAGACAGAATATATTAACCAGGGCACAGACTCTGCATGAAGTTACCTATAAAGCTTCCAGATTGGGTTTGGTTTACATCAGACCGACTTCAATCATGGGCAGGATAGCTCACATCTGTCTTCACCCATTCCCACATCCACATTGGTAATACACACACAGCATCCCTGTCCTCCATGCTGCCAGTGGGGCCTTTTGTTTTGGAATAATGGTATACACCAGGTCCAATCTCTCTTTTCCATCACTTCATGTTACAGAGCTTGGAAACCAACCAGATCCTGCTCTATTGTCTAGCTGAGGCCCTGTATATAAAAGACTGCATTAGGAGGGGGACTGGCTGCAGGACCATGCTAATGGAAACCATCAAAGAGAAAGTGCTCCTGCACTTATTTCTGTTGAAAAGAACAAATTACACTTAATGGTTTTCAGCTTTTGATCAACTTATGAGGCATTTTTCAAATTAACCCCGTATGGTAGGGATTCGGTACACAGAACTCTTGCTCTCTGGCGTGTTGTCTAAACACAGCAGGCATGGGACAATCAGGAGTCACAGGTAGATGGCATTGAGACTTTCCAGATGCTTTTGAATATATTGCCTCCTGAGACATGAAGAAGAAACTTGAATTCACAGCTTAGCAGATGATTGTTAGAATATTGATATATATTGGATGCTCTATGAACACTTCGCACGGCAGAGCAGAATAGAAAATAGCTCAATAATTATGGTCCTTGGATGGCTCAGAAAAAGATAATTAAACCTTCTTAATTTAATTTTTTTATTAATTAGAACACTTCTCTTTTGCCTGGTAGGTAAAGAACTCCAAGAAAATCGTATTGTTAAGGCAAAATGTAATGATTAATGTCTTCTTTCTGTAGAAGAAAAAATTTACTTAACCAATATATAAAGTTTACACCACAGGGGCATTATCACGTGAGATACATATTGAAGTGAAAAGTATTTGCTCCCAATCTACTTTGGCCAGTAAGGGAATACTTAGTTTTCATTATGTTGTGAAAGAAGAGTGCAGTCTATGCCTGAAATAAAAGCAAGAGTGTCTGTGCTTGGAGTGAATGCTGCACAGGGAAACTGCTCACTCCCTGACAATAGTCCTACCAGGGTCTGCCTTTGCTGGACAGCATCTGTTAGTCCTAGATGTGTTGTACTGAAGACACTGGTTTTCCTACAAAATGCCAGAATGTAATTTCTTCCCTGGATTCACCTGTTTGCCAATTTGCTAGTGGTCAGTCGGAGATTCCTCTAGTCACACATGGGTTTTATGTAGCTTGGCTGCCACGGACATCACAGATGTGTAAGGACTGGGTCAGGAAGAAGTCCTCCATGCTAGCACTCAGGAATGGTTTCGTGCCTGTCGATACTCACCCCTCCACCCCCGCTGAAGTCCTGGGGGTATGTCCTAATTGCCTTTGCAGGAATGGCTGCATTGCAAGTAGGAGACAATATTGTGTCATAGCTATAACAGATTACACATGGTGGATTCCTTCACTCGTACAGAGACTTTTTTGGATCTTTGCGTAGGGAAACATGAGAAGCCAAGAAGAAAAAAACACTAGATCTTAAAGACATAACTAGCTGCATTTGTACAGTAGCTGTGTCTTAATTCATCTAAATAAGGCTACAGAGGGATCTCACTTAGGTGTGTATGATTAGCCTAGTTTATTTCCAATTCTATTTTTAATACTACATCAACATCTCTTTATAATTTTTCCTATTTTTGTTCACAAATATCTAGAATACTAACCTCAGATACTGTTGTTTTCTTTGGGCTACTTTGTATTCATTAATAATTTATGAAGGTCTCATTCTTTCCGTGCATGTATCTAGAAAAGAGGATTACTCTGCATTATTACGTACACAACCCATGACAAAATAGCCACAAGCATTTTAAGAAATATCGGAGCATTTAGTAAGAATTATTATGTTGCACAATTTTAGGGAGAGAATATAAAGGACTCAGATGGTCTTTCTGGAATTGCAAAGACTCAAAACAGGCAATAAAGAGGAAAATTAATTCCTCCTTATTAAGTAGAGCCATATGAATATCACATTTTCCAAGAAACAGAGCTTGTAACTGAGGAAGATAAAATGCTCAAATTGTGTTGGATAGAACAGGAATTTATTCCATGTTATTCCAGGAAATTAAGAATGGGTTTTGTTTTTTCTAGGGGGAAAACAATGTTTTAGCCATCGGACTTCAAACAGGAACATGGCAGCACGTAGTCATTAACAACAGTGTTTATGGCTTATGGCTTAGACTTAATCATCAAGTTATGTATAATTACATTTTTTTTCCGTATGATGTTTAAGCTAATATAAACCTTGAGTGTCAACAATGAGATGATAGGGAGAGATTCTGAGGAGACAAAGAACTGGACATTATCCATCTCTGAAGGGATATGATCAGTAAGCTAGCTGATGAATGAGGCTTGTGAAACCTTCAAATTTTAATGAAAATTTATACTTATTAAGTGCATACGTGCTGTAAGATCCAACCAACCAACTCTGTGGCAGAGTTGTCATAGTTCCTATGACTGATGATCTTACCTATTATATAGTGCCAGTGCATTAAAAATTTCTTTCAGGTACTGCCACATTTACCTGCCTGCACTGATCATTACCAAAGAGGCATTGGAAGGCAGGCAGCTCCACAATACTCATTTTTGAAGAACAGTTTCTAGAAGAGAAAATGTGAATTGTAGTACTGCCACAAGAACCAAACAATGAAGTGAAGAGCAGTGTGTACTCAAAATAAGCCTGCAAACAAAACAGGTAATGCAAGAAAAGATGGCAGAAAATGGGAGACCGTCTTTCTGGAGTGAGAGGGATAATGGTGAAGTTCTCCGTGAATGACATCTTACCCAGAAAAATTACTCTGTTATGCTTAAACACTTTTTGTGTTTCCACTGGGGCCAGAACCTCAACCTCCTGAGCAAATAGTACCATTCGTCTGTTGGGTTATTTTAAAGAAAGTGTTGGGTGATGACAAACTTGATACCTTTCTGAAGAGCATTCAGGTACACTCCTTTCCCACTTGTGTTCACTGGCACAGGCTGTCAAGACAGAGCTCTGGTTTTGAAAGGGCTCTGAGCTTCATACCATGAAGCTTTTTGTACTATACTGAAAACACCCATTGTGGACAACTATGACCACGTAAAAAAGACTGTCATGACTAGACTCTTGGCAGCCATGGAACATCTGTGCTTGCAGATGCATGCCTTGGGATGAGAGGGGTAGAAGACAAGGAAGTGATTGCAATGAAACAGTTTTGTCACGTTGCACAGTACCACACAACATCCCAGTGAGAGGCAGTAAATGTCATGAGGAGCATTCTGGGGGTAGAAAAGAATGCAAGACTCATGAAGGACTCCTGGGAAAGGTCATTTCCTTGAGAGCAGGACTAGGGACAACCTTATGAAACTCAGAATTAATCTGAATTTACTCAAAGCCAAAGAGATGATCATATATCCAGACAGAAATATAGACCACTGTCATGGGAAATGTGATGCTGCTTGAAGATGGAAGTTCTCTCATTAGTCTGACAGACACATTTTACTCTATTTTTCAGGAATGGCTATAATGTGTAATACACAGACCCATAAGTGTTCATGTGTCCAGTCTCACTCTAGAGACATTGGCCTTGTGCAATCCGTCTGCATGCAGATTTTTTCTTCCTGGGACAATGAAGGTCTTTTGATCTGAAGGGGAACACAAGACACATCAAAATCCCTCATCAAGTTCATGTGAATTTTCACTTATCAGCCTGCACTCTTCTTGGGCTCTGTAGATCTGAGCTTGCAACATTCAGCTTTTCCTTTGTGACTCTGCTACACTTGAGATGTCCTAAAAACAGAAAGTTGTGCACTTGTCCAGGGCTTTAACACATCAAAATTACAAGTGCAGTAGTGCCATATGTTGCACAATTCATCGAGCAAGGTGAAGATGGGTGCACGGTGCCATTTACAGGCAGTAAATGTGTTGCATGTATAACAGTGGAGGGGTTGTTAAATTTGTAGAACTGTCTCTGTAAAGTGATCTTTACAACAGAAATGGTTCCTCTATAAATGGCTTAGAATTTTCTGTTCCAGGAATCAGTAGAAATTAATTTCCCCTCAGCAAATGGTAACTCTCAGAAGCCTCAGAAGTGCAGCCAGCCAAGAGTCCAGATCCAGAGTCAATACTGTACTTCCCCTGATTTCTGTCTGATTGAATCACTCCCTTCACTCATTTACTGACTAACCCTAGAGTGCTGTTAAAACAAGATGTTAACTTCCAAACTGATTGTGAATCTATGTGACTTTCTTATTGCTGAATGAGAAAGCAACTCAAAGTGTAACCAATATCCAGTCATTGTCCCAGAGTAAGATGCTGTTTGGTCTTTATACCATGTCAGAATCACTCAAAGACTCATCTTCCAACTACCTGAATTTGTTATCTGCTGCTGAAGCCTGTTTAGACCAAGTAGGATTGACATGGCACGTCATTTTATGTTTTAGCTCTGTCCTGGAATGTGATTAATATCAATATTCCCATCAAAACTTGTGTTTGAATTGCTGAGGTGGACCAGCCAAGAGCAGATGGAGGTCCCAGATTTAATACATCACTTCCCTCAATTCCTGACTCAATCAACGCGGTGAATAGGTCTGAATGCAAGAATGCAAGTCGTCAAGGGCAGCTTGGCTAATACTGAAGACAGCCACTACAGAGAAAGTTGGTTTGGTCCCTCTTCTTTTACTCTGTTTCATACATTAAACTTCCAGAGGCCTGAAACTGTCCTTTGGAAGACGTACATTCTAAATGTTATTCCTTGGGGGTATATTCCCTCCCAAATCAAACAGCATATTTTAGTAAAAACTTCTATGAAGTTACTCCAAAAATTTCTACTTGTGGGAAGGGTTTATGGAAGAAAAGAGTAGAATCTGAAAAAACCAACCAAATAACCAGAAGACTGTTGCCATACCCGAGAGTGGAGGTTCCCTTGACTGTCCTAACAGGGCAGTTAGGAGCAGCAAGGATAATATGATCTGGTCAAGTACATCATAATTTCTTCTTTTATCTGTTTCTTTCGGAAGACAATATGTCTGTGAAATACAGTCTTTCTGTCTGTCCATATGTCTGTCTATTGTTCAGAAAAGGAAGAGATCAAAGGTTCTGTAGATACTTCATTGAATTTTCTTTGATCCCCTGATATTGATGTATGGAAGTATTTCACAGCCAGCTAAATCTGGACCTACTCTTCCTTGCTTATATCTAATATTTTAAATATCTACTTTATCTATTTATTTTCTTAACTTTTATCCCCTGAGGCCAATAAACCACTCTTTTTTTCCATCTTGTTTTCCCATTGTTTTTCCCTGCCTTCCTTCCTTCAACTTGAACTGTCAACACACCTCCTGTTATTCTTACCCCTAAGACTTCATTTTCACTAGGGGGAAAGAGGGTATTTTTAAATCAAGACAGAGGTCTTAGTATACTAAGATGAGGTAAAATCTTAGAGAAGAAAGTAAAATTCTGATAGATGTTGGCAGATCTGACTAAAGCCTAGGGCAGCCCCAGGGTTTACTTTGACCCGTTAACCTCCGTGAAAGCTATCAACTACTTTGTCTTCATTAGGGCTAAGCACTGTGGTAGCTAATTCAAGTTAAAAATATATTTTTTTCCTAGGGAAGATCCAACCTTAACATCTCTGACTTGCTGTTGATTTATAAATCATTTGCCATCAAAGACTCTGCTGTCTGCCTACCTACAGGAGATCACCCTTATTCTGCTCAGTGAGGAATAAAAAGGATTAAATATAAACTCTGTGCACATTTCAAGTGACTTGTATTTTCTGTGTTATTAATAGATTGAAGCAAAAGTTTGGATCTGAGCATAGATGAAGTCTTGGATTTTGTTTCAGTTACTTTTGTGTCTCCGGTTTTTCTGTTTGCATCTCAGTGGTAGATGTACACCACATGCAGAGAAAAGTTCATAATAAACAGAGATTTTGGCAAAAAGAGTGAGGGAATTATGATCAATGCAGTATCAAATTTATGTTTTTAATCACTGGACCATAAGCAATCCAAACCCTTTAGCAGTATTTCTTACAGAATGCTTTTGGGGTTTTTAATGTTTAATGTCCTGGGAAGCCAACATTTGCTACACTGAAAGATGAGACAGATATCTAACATATCAGAAAGCAATGGATTTTTTAATGTAAGATTTAAATACAAATAATTCTGATGAACTGTAGAAAAGAAGCCTTTGACCCGTTCCCAGAGCTTTGATACCACTTGGCATCCAACCTTTCCCAGTTACAATAGCTAAAGATGTCTTCAGAGAAGAAAATAAGCACGTCTTTAGTTTCATTTAGATCTCAATTTAGTCCAAATTTAATAGTTTAAGTGGGATTAAGGAGATCAACAGCAGTATGCTGTCCCTTTGCCAGGAATGAGCATCATGTCCTGTCAGGAGCAAGGTAAACATGTAGCTTTTCTTTTTCATGGTTTATCAAATCCTGGTTTTCACCTCTGATTTTGTGTGGGAAATATCCAGCAACCTTAGTCAGTGATACTAATAACAGGTGAAGCTGGTATCATCCAGAGCTTCACAGAGCTAGTGCCAGAGGCTACCTCCTGTTGGACCATTTAGGAATCACCTGCCCATTCATTAGTGTATTAATCTCATTCATTATCTAATTTACTAGCTTCTCTACTTCCCCACAGCAGCATTTTATAACTTAATTGCAGGTCAGTTATTAGATTCACCAGTAGGACATCACCTTGTTTTTATACATCCAGGGAAAAAGAAATGTTCTCCGGGATTAGAAAGAAGGTGAGCTCATGTTGCAATCCTTCAGCTTTTTCATTGTTTTTAAGTACAGAGGTTGGATAAGTGGAGTTTTTTAAAGAATTCCTCACCCCAAAAAAACCAGTGTGAGGTTGGGAGTACAAGCCTAGAGTGTTTGGCTCTTTATTTGTCAGAGAATTGCCTGTTTGTAAATCCACTGACCACGAGGGACTTTTTGCACCATGTGTTGGAGCAAGCAGCTTTCCCACGAGATGCAGAACTTTTCCCCTTTAGTTATGAATGGCAAGGTAAACAGTGAAGTGGTAGTAGGCAGCATGCTGACTGCAAACCTTCTTCTCCTATAATGGGTCTTTTGCAGGCTGTAGCTTTCTTTATGCTAAATATTTGTATCATCTATGTACATAGTTTTGTTTGAAATGCCTACAGAAAGGTGGGAAGGAACTTCGACAGGCTGTCTTGTACAGATGATTTACAGCTATGGTTCATGGTATCTTGGCAAACAGGAGCATAAATGATTTTTACGACATCTGTTGAAAGTCAGACAACCTTGCTGTTGCTGTGCTTAAATTTGCTCTACAGAAGATACACTCCCATGGCGAGTTGTTCAGGGATCTGGTTACAGAGAAAAGTGGAAATCCAGTGAATTTACTGGATTCATAGTACATCTGTTGTACAAAGAACAGTGGCATGCAGCGTTTTGGGAAGAACTGTGTTTTTTTATTTTTTACTGAGTCATAGAGGTAGATAGAAACTGTTTTGAAAACCTGATTTTCACATAGTATGAAATTCTGGCACTGAAGCAATAAGAAAAATGAGTATAAATGGTAAAGATAGAAAACTTGAAATGGTCTGTGCTAGTATTTGCATGAAAAGAGAAACGTGACGTCACTGAGTGAAACAACAACCTGGACTACTTGCCTTCTCCTATAGACCAGTAACTCAGAATAGTGACTAACCCACTGGGTTGCATATGCATAGGCTTGGAGCATGCCGAGCTTTATGACAGCTTTTCCTTAGCCATCGGAGTAACTAATTAACTTGGCAAAGGCATGGAGGAAGGACAAAACACAGCTCCTTGAGCATGCCCAGCCTTATGACAGCTTTTCCTTAGTACTCCTTTCCATCGGAGTAACTAATTAACTTGGCAAAGGCATGGAGGAAGGACAAAACACAGCTCCTTATCCCAGGGTCTTATGTCCTTGCTGGTGTGATTTCTTTGGACAAGAAGATTCCTTCTGCTCCCCCGTTGTGCCAACCAAATCTGCATACTCCTGACTGCTGTCAGCTGCATGGTTCTTGTCTGATGCTGGAGCTTGTATGGTCTAATAATCATTAGACAGCATTGCTAGAGAGACCTGACAATTATTTCCAGCTTGTGGAATGACTTTTTAACATCTATTTTAGCTCTCTACGTATCAACTGAAGGGGAACTGACTTCTGTTGATGAAATTCTTTTGATTAGTACTATAAATAGTAGATAAAACTCAGTGTCATTACATACAGACTCCCACTTAAAATAAGTAGGATTTTCACTAATTCAACTCTTTTTAAATTATAATTTTCAGCTTGTGTCTGAAAAAAGTCCTTCATTTCTTTCTCAGTGTTTGGAAAAGGGTAAAACCTTCCTGTTCCCTAGCACAGGAAAACAAACAAAACTTCCAGTGTGATTGATTGGAAAATCTCAATTAGCTGTCATGGCTATAATTACTACATAAACACAGTTCTGGGGTAGAGACCAAGTGTGCTGCAGACCCCTTCATGAGGCCTCAGTAAACTGGGGTAACCTCCACAGCCTACTCTGTGAGTGATAAATGGTAAAGTGCTAATGTACGGGTGTCTCTTTCTGTGGGGTCTGCAGGCCCTGTTACACAGCGTGGGCTCCTTAAGATGGGGTTATTTCACTGCTTGCAAAATCCCAGAGGGCAAAAATGAAAACAAGTTCGGAGTCATCACTGCAGTCAGTTCTTATTGCTTCCCTGAGAAAATCCCTCTTTGCCTTTTGGATCTCAGCTCTCTTCTTGAAGCAGACCTTGTTTCCTCAGCATATTGGAAAGCACAAGTTAGGCTCCTACGAATAAATACTATTTTTGAAGGGAGCTATTTACTTTTATATTGTTAAAATACTAAGTCAAAAAACACTTTTAGAAACTATCTTCCTTCCTTCCTTCCACTTTCCACAAATCCCCTTCTTCTGTGAATACCATACATCCCTACAGTAATGTGGCTAGCAGCAAGGCAGTCACAACTGCCAGGTGCAAAGCTCTTTTCTGCCAGGTGTTATCTGTTTTATCAGCCTTAGATCAGGCTTTAAATGGGACAAGGTGCTTAAAAGCAATTGCAAGATGCATGACAGTTTCCATACTATGTCAGGACAATATTTTCCAGTGAGGTACAATTTTTCCTGATGTATGCTAGCACAGCACTGTCACAAGGTAAGGTGCAGTGAGATGTGCTAGGACATGCCTGCAGGAGAGGGGCTGCAGCACCGATGTGCAGATAGCACCCAGTGAAGTCCTCTGAGCCTGCAAGTGTGCCGAGGTCAGAGTGGCAGTTGACCCCCAGTTGCTCTGCAAGCATTTGCAGGACACTGGCATTAGTTGAGTTTGATGCTGAGGGTGAGGGATTTCTCAGGTTGGCAGCTCCGTGATGCGTCACAAAGAATTCAACAAACACATAGTGCAGATCACCCTGACAGATATAAGAGAGGAGTAACTTCCTTGTAACTGAGACATAACTCACTGTAGCATACTGGAAAGCATTGAAATAACAAGCACAGCTGCCCTCAAGACATAGCTGTTTCCAAGGCTACATGAAGCCACAGTTGATTAGATTTTGTTTATTTTCCAGTTCAGCGTCTCCAAATGCAGGTGAACTTTGAATTTCCAGATGTGTAATATGATAAAAAAATGCCACGTATTTTCATCTTCTAACATGCAGCTATGCAGCGAGTACAGACCTGATGTTAGAAATCTTGATCGCTGATGCAATTGTTAACTGGTGACAAATGATACCGTTTAACTACCTGACAATCAACTGCTCCACACGCTGGTGAGTTCACTCGCTAAAGGCTCATTCATCCTTTATGATTTAGAAAGCTAGAAAGAGTCACAAGATCTCCAAATTGAACTCTGGACTTCAAATCTCAGCCTGAAAAAAACCTGCTTTGCTTTGTACCTGGCCGATACTACACTGTAATGTCAACATGCCTGAAAGACCCTTGGACAGCCTGTAACAGCAATTATGTGTGAGCTGTTCAGCATGTCTACTTTGTGGGTTGTTTTAGGATGCTCATGTCCTGGCTTTGTGTTGGTGTGTTGTACAGCCAGACAGGGATGCTGGGGAGGAAGCACTGTCTGCCTCCACCTAGGTTTTCCAGGGGGTTAGGATCCAGCTGGAGCAACAGGAACTGTGAGCTGGTCCCAGGAGTCACAGCTAAGGCAAAGCCAGGCTAGATGAAGACAGTCTACGTGGCTGGTGCCTCATCTCTTACAGTGAGTCCTTTGCAACTTGAATATTTAAATCATTATGTATATACTGAACAACAGGCTGGCTGTACCAGTCCCTTCTCAGGATGATCACTCCACTCCTCATGTAGCTCAAATCTAATCACCCACTTTTTTTGATAATGCACTGATTTATATCCCAATATCTTCACCTAAAGTGCAGACTCCTGTCTCCTTCCCCTACTGCAGATACTCTATGTACTCCAGAATTCCCCCCTAAATTTCTACTTCAGATGCCACATTTGACAACTTGACAATCACTCTTCATTTAAGCATAGAAAGGATCGTAATGGTTGTGAATTATTAACACAGAGAAGTCACATCCCCTTGGAAATGTTGAGGGCAGGAGGGGATTAAAGCAGCCTTTCCAGCTTTCATAAAGAACAAACAGCTCGCATGTCCAAAAGCCTGTCTATGTCTCCACAGCTGTGTTAGCTGGGCTAATAACACATATTCCCTTTCCTTGCAAACCCTGAGAACACAACAGTTGTTTGGGTGACGGAGGAAAGAATATTTGTTTTTGCTGCTTATTTGGTTTATTTGCACTGTGGTTGCTAGTTAAAGTAAACTGAAACAGGAAGGGCATGGGAGTTCCTCTTTCTTTCTCCTTTTTTTTAAACCCCAGTGTGTGCCGATTTTTTTAACTCATTATGATTTTTTGGCATGAAGGGGTTAAGGCCGGACCTTGAAGATCTTCCACTGAAACTGGTATAACTAATGACTGCAGGTGACATATTAATAATGCAGACTGGAAAATGTTGAAAGAGAATCAGTCACTAGGGCCGGTGTTTTCAGAAGTGTCTCGTAATTTTAGCTGTCTCCCTTTTTCATACTCAACTCATAACACTTAAAAGTGGCCAGGTTTTCAGTGGGCAGCACTGTATGTGCTGTTGCCTCTGTTTCTGAAGCCTGTACTTGAGGATTGATGCTGAAAAATTGGAGAAGGTTCCTGTGAAGAGTTGCAAGGATTACTCAAGGAATGGGAAACATGCTACAAACAAGACTCTAGGACCTCATTCTAGGTGGTGGATTGAAGAGAATGCCTCTGAATGACATCATAGAGAAATTAAATTTGGTTCAAGAGGACTCTAATATTTGGAATCAAGTCAGAACAACTGGAAAAAATCACCAAGGTGAAGTGTCCCTGATGTCTTAAAGAACCAAAACTATCTGTTGTTTTCTGTGGGATATATGGTAGTACATTTATACCTACAGGACCTGAAGGAAGTAAGTTGGGGAAGTTACTCGAGAGGTGAGACTGCACATAGCTGATTACCACAGAGTGCACTGCAAGTTCGTACCCTTTTTATTATGCCATTGTAAATGGTTCATCTGTTTTTATCTTTTTAAGGTTAGAAACTGAAGAATCACACCTAGTTAATTTAGAGTTATAATTACATCAGTGCAAAACTGAGAGAAGTACTCCAGTATCTAGGCTAAGGTTCATTATTTACATAGGTAAAAGTCTTTTGAGTACTGCCTTGCCAAAGTGACAATGCTGAGTGGGAAAACCACATAAAAGCACTAGGAGTGGTTTGTGACTTGGAGGGAAAAATACAATTAGCAATTTTCCAGGCTGGATTCCCCCCAGTGCAATCACTAATGTTGCAAACAAGCATTTATCCAAATCCAACTAAAACACCTTGGCAGTTGAAGAGGGTAAACAAAATTTTTATCACCCTTAGGAAAATGGATGTTATTTAAGTAACTACTAGCTTTTTTTTTTTTTTTTTTTTAATGATCTATCATGGGACAGCAGGAAGCAGAACAGAACTAAGTTAATTCTGATGAATGATCAGAATGAAGAACATTGTGTGACTGTATAAGCACATCAGGGAGGCTCCACTAGATTTCTCATATTTGGCTAGTAACAAAAACTACACATTTTTTGACTAGCAGGTGTCCGTGACCTTAGTCAGGCTTAATTTGTAAACATCATTTCTACAGCTCTGTGAGCTTTGAAGTGTCCAACTTCTCATCACTGTCCAAGAGTTGACTTCAGAGTTTTCTTCTGTTCATCTTTGAACTCCTCCAGGAGCTTGACAGTGACAGTCAAATTCTGTATTCTTGATTTGACATCCTCATTATTGGACTCATGCTGCAAAAAGGAGGAATGATTATTCAGGGATTTCAGATTGCTAGAGAGCATAGATGAGATAAGATACATTTGCTGCAGTGTGTAGTGTGAAAATGGTTTCCAAGTTGGAAATTTTTCTGTATTTAGAGATGTCTATGCCACCCTGATCCATTATCTCCTTCTTCATCACAGTCTGTGAGGGATAATTCATGGCCGTCTCCTTTTTCATGTCTTTTAAACCACAGAGAGCAACACTACTGCATTTAATTTTCTCCTGCTTACTCTGAACCACTTTTATTCTGAAATTCAGTTCCGAATTAAGAGTGAGAACATATTACAGTAGTGCCTGATGAGGAAAGCTTATTCCATCGGCCAGCAATGAGATTGCTGGGAGAATAGAGGTTTAATATCTTCTTGACATAAGTACTTCTTTGATTTTGGGAGCAAAGATAACATATTTTTTCTTCTGTAATACAGGTTTTACATTGAGAGTGATATGTGTCCAAGTCAGGAATATCATGGACCCATTTTTCCTGTATCAGCCTTTGGTCTTTTCCAATTTCTTCAGAACTGAGGATATAGATAAAACAACTGGAGCTTCATCTCTGACTTGAGTGACTCCCATTGTATTCTCCCCATGAGGCGGAATGCATATTGAGGCACATGTTTTGCTATACAACATTGTTTGTGCTGTTCAATGACTGTTTCATCTCAAATGCAGGCAAGAACAAAGAAGTAAAAAAGGGTCTGTCAAGGCAGTGGACTTCTGAAAGTCCAGACTAATTTCTTACCAAGTACATATTGTAGCAGGTCACAAAGTGGCTACTGAAGAAAAAATAAGGTTCTAATTTTTACAGTTGTGTTCTTGTCTAGCTTTGTGAGCTATAAACCTGATTCTGCTCCCAGAAGTCAGCGGCAGTGGGGCTGATAGGTCTTCTCCTTCCACCAGGATACAAACCATTTGTTGGGCCATTTTTGGATTTTGAATAATTGTTGATTTTGAAATGTAGGTGTCCCTTCAACCTCACTTTGATTTGCCAGTCCAAAGTGAGGAAAACTGCTTATGGCCACAGAAGCCAAAAAAAGGCGTGATTAGAATTGCATTTATTGTGTCTCTCAGGTTTTTGTTGTCCCACTGGGCTGAAAGCAATGGGTCATTTGAACTCCATAATTGCCTTCAAGAAGCATAAGCTCAGTGGAAATTAGTATTGCATAGGACACTTGAAGTTTGTAGATTTGTCGTGTGCTAATTTTCTCTGTCTTGTTTTTTAACCTGTCTTGGTGATACATAATAAAATCCTCATCATTTGTTTTGCCAGAACTCTGTTGCATAGCAACTGATCGGGGTGGGGGGGGGGAAAGCTTGGACTCTAAGTATGATTAGATTAGACAATATTTATAAAATATGAATTTCTGTCAGATCATGGCTGGAAGAGGTTTGGCCTGGCTCAGCAGAAGTCACTGATAAAATCATGGGCAGTTACCAAATCACCTGGTGAAAACTGCCACCAGCAAATTAATTTATTACCAGTGTTGCACCCTAACCATGTTTAACCCATTCACCTCTTTCTCCCTTCATACCTGCCCAGTTACAGATCTAAAGGTCTGGGCTGTGATCTGGACATCCCTGACTGCTAGACTCTCCCAGGATCATGCTTTCTGGCCTCTGGTCCCAGGACTGCTTGACATCTGTTGGGCTGCGCAAAGCTGACTTGAATCTCAGAGTTGTTCTAATGGAAAATAAATTTATGAAGGGTTTTTATACCTGGAGTTCTTGGGAAGAAAATTTTAGAGTTAAGATCTGTGGCTTGAGTTTTTGAAATGGATAAATCAACCTTAATTTTTTCCCAGTTGTGTTGTTTCAGATTCTTGGATGCTAATCCACCACACAAGAAATCCAAGTTTTGCACACCCACTCATAGCTCAAATCAGTTAAATCTGAAAAATGCCTATAGACATGTATTTCTGTGCAGCAACTCAAGTGTGAATCTAAATGATATAATGCATTTTTCATGATGAAGTTCTTGAACAGATCTAAGAGAAAAACTCTCTTGTGGGACTGTCTGGTATGTAGATGTGAAGTTGTAGTGGTCTGGTAAACATTTGAGATCAAAAATGTTTAAATGTAATTGCTCTGTTACATTTGTCTGTCCAAATTTTGAATAATTCTTTAATGCATTTCAGATGTAATGTCGGAAAATATAGAGAAGGATATTAACATGAAGAATGAAGAGATTTTTACAAGATACAGTAAAAGAAGGAAAAGCTGTAGGTTGTTACGGTGTTACAAAGGTTCACTCTTCAGTTCTTGAAGTTCTGTGGGAAAGTGAGTCTGTAAGTACAAAGACCATGTATCTCTAAGCCCATGTTCCAGAAAAGACATGTTTGTATTTTAGTAATTCTGACAGAAACCATGACATCATCCCTGCTGGGCAAGGCAATATTTGTAACCTCTTCACACAGGCTGTCATTGGAGGCTCTGATTTCCACATGGTTTAATTTGCACAAAATAGATTATACCAAGTCAATCTTTTTTTTTTTTCTTTCTTTCTTTTTTTTTTTTCCTTCTGGGATCAGATGGTGCTTTCCCTCATGAGATACCCATTTCAGTGAAAATCAATTAGCAAATGAGACACTGAATTTTTTTTCAAAATTTTCTGTGAGCCTTCAATATAGTCACTAATAATTAATGTGATTCTGCACTATAATATCTTTGTTGAAATGCAACATTCTGTTTCACAGAATTCATCATTAGCTGGGCTGAATTTGGTTTTCACTTTCCACTGAACAAACACCACTGAAGTTTTGTCTGTACTGCAGCCCCACCTGCTCCTGGCTCTGCGTAACTGGAAATTTGTGCTCGTGTGAATTCACGCTGCTATCAAGACTTTTCCCAGTAGATAGAACTCAGTGTGGGTTTCATCCTGACTAATTTCATCCATGTAGAAGTTTGTTACCTACTCTTAAGTGTCAGCTGCAGTCGATGGAGACTGCAAGGCTGCTTTAGAGAATAATTCATGGCATCATAAGGCAAATGTCTGAAATAAGCTGGATACATCTCACTCTGAGCGTATTTCTCAGTGTGAAGGGCATACAGAGGTTTGGCTTTATCTGCACATCTACATTTAAATGACAGAAGTTAAGTCAGAAGGAGCTCTGAGAGTCTGAAGACCAGACTACAGGCAACCCGCAGCCACCATGGCTTGCTCAGTTCATGGCTAAATACCAAACACACTATTTTTAATATAGACCTATATGTTCGTTAAATACTTCTACCTTTTTAGCCACCTTCCATTTTGTGGGTCCTCTTTGTGACTGATTGTCGCCAAAGGGGTTGAATAAAAGCTGCTAGAAGTGCTCAGGGTGCCTGTCCCACATGGTCCCTGATCTGTCCCGCATCTTCCTCATCTTTTTTCCACTCTACATTAACCCAGATGTGGCTGGGCAGCAGAAGCACAGTACAGATTCTCCTGTGATGGTGGCACATGAAACTTGCACTTGTAGTCCAAACTGCACCATGCCTGATCGTGAGCAGGGTGTTGCTTTATTACATGGTCTCTAATATGTGCAGAAATACAGCATACAAATATAAAATGATTGCTTAGCTTTTAGTCAAACCCTTAGGTGCTGCCTCATGGCTGATTAGTGTAAGCCTTCTATTTACATCAACTTGACATGTTCTTACTTACTATGCTGGAATGAAAGGATAGATCCAGTCTCCACATATGGGGTACATATGCTGTAAAAAGGGCAATTTTCCTGAATCGGCTTCGTTGGGTAAATTACTAAGGCGTGACGCTGATTATCTAAATGGGAATGCTAGCCCAAAAATTAATAATGTAACTTTACAGGCTCATTTGCTGCCCAGGTGAATTTCACTAGAGGGGCTTCAAGCAGTGAAAGTGCACGTGCGTGTGATATATGAAATGCACCTGTTGAAATAATGTTTCTTTTCCAAGATGTTATATTACAGGGGCATGGACTAATTTCACTTTTAAAAATCCTACCCCAATTTAAATGCCTTCTTCCCCACCCCCCACCCCCCTTCTCCTATTGATCTTAATAAAAATCTCTTAACTAAGGGAACTGGTTATTAGGGGAACAAATAAACTACCTGTAGTCAGGAGTATATATACAGCACTTTTCATCCATACATCTCAAAGAAATTTGCAGTAAGAGGATGTTGCATATGGTGAAACCAGAAATTCAGAGAGTGAAGAAGGAAGTCATCACAGTTCTGTTTTTTTTTTTTAAAGCATTGTTTTTATGTAGTGAGTATGCAGAGTACAAAATGCAATCATGAAAACAGAGTTCCCTTGAATGTGTGATATGTATGGCCAGTACTGGGATGAGCAAGAGAAACAGGAAAGAGGGAATGGTTTTTGCCTAAGTTTTGATTACTGTGAGTTCAGTGAAACAATCCATTCCTTCCTCCTTCAATTTCTCTTTATGACTCTCACTCAAGACTGGTAAGAACAAACGAATTGCTGTCAGCAGCCTGTAGAAATGAAAGGGTAGTAGAACAAATTATTTTTCCACTTGATCTTCAAAAATAAGTAATGTTCAAATTTTATTGCAGCATGTACTTGCATCAGTCTTTGTTGGAAATTGTAATGCAGCACATATGTTTTGAACAACAGATGTTGGTCCATTGCATTAGCATTTTCATTGGTTTCTCCTTGGGGCTGATACTTCATGTTTCTGAAAGTTGCAGGATTAGCTCTACATGCAGAAAATGCCCCATCTCATTGCCTATCCCAGGCTGGTAAAACAGCAGGCGCGTGTTACTGGATCTGTCTGTGGGAGGGCAGGTGGAGAGCAATGGGAAGTCTCTGCTTGTTCTTGCACAGTGCTTTGCTTCAGTTGCCAAGCTCTGTTAAATAAACAGCCTTTGCACCAAGTAGGAATTTCACTTGTACAAGGAGGCTTTTCTTTGAACCTTTCCAGGTGGGAATGTTTTCTAGTACAAGGCTCGTATTTAATGTTCACACTGCCCAAAGGCCACAGTCAGCACCTCTGTGCAGACTTCAGAAGACATAATCCCTGCTTTAAACACCTCATGGTCTGAGCATGCAGGAATGGAGTGGAATGAGCCTGACGGATGCCACCAAGTTGACAGGTGCTTCTCTTGCTGGGTCCAGTCACTTCCCTTACTAATTCTGTGAACTTATGTATTTAGTTTGGGTCCCTGGTGTCTGGCAAGGAAAGGGCAACAGGCTTGGAACAACAAGAATGAGGACATGGAGCAGAAGACCACTGCCAGTGGGAGATAGAAAATGAGGACCAACATGGGAGAGGAGATTGGAGCACAAACTCTTCTGCCAGGAAAAAAAAGTCCCTGTTAGTTTTCTAGTTTTCTCCACTTGTTTTCAGCAGCTTGTTTCCACTGGAGAAGTAAACAAAGGTGGCAGTTGTCTCTCTTCTGTTTTGTCTTGAGCTCTCACTGGTGATCATTTTTCTTCTTACTCCTTGGAGGTCTGCAGTCTAAGGTTTTTTTGGGAATGCTGTGAAGAACTAAGAGGGAGCCCAGAAGGACAAAATGGCTATAGTCCTGTAGCACGACAGGAATCAGGATATCTGCAGAGACCTCATGTCCCTGAGTTAGTGGGGTTAATTGTTAAGTTCCCAGTCTCTGCAAGATGCTTTATGTTTACCCATTAATGCACATTATGACCCATTACTTTATTAGCTCATCAGAAATTAATTCCTCTGCCTGTAGCATGACATCTTTCTTTCACGTCTTCCATGAGGAATGCCACACAGAGGTTTGGGCACAAGACAAAACACAAAGAGATAAATGGAGCTGAGGTGGCATCTCATAGCCTAAGTGGACCTTGGAGGCCACTGCCCAGACCCAACTCCTCTGCTAAAGCAACAACGCACCTGTAGGTATGGTCTCCAGGGCTATCTTTAGCACTGGCTCATGCAGCTGGTTAGGGGATAGCGCAGACACCTGGATGTAGGGCAGACTGCCAGCCCAGCCCAGCATTAGCTCATCAGCGTTACACTGAGACCTGTGAGACATGGTTAAAGTGGTCCACAACAGTATTCCCAGGTGATATCTACGTCTTGAGGGTGGTCTTTGCCTGCCTCTGTACCTCCACTGCACAGCTATGAAGTAACCAGCAGAGCACAGCTTGGGGTTGTCCGCTCCAGACCATAACAGGCAGAGTAAGTGGGATTCAGCCTTGGGAAAGCTATTCACCTCTTGGCTTTCCCTTTTTTCCCTTTCTTTTCTCTCTCCCCAGGTAGAGATTTTATTGGAAGCAAGTGAGAGGTGAGGGAGAATAGTAAGGGCAATCTGGTGGTTCATAAAAGGAGCTCCTTCATTACTGTACTGCTGAAAAATGTTACTGAAACGGCTGGCTCCAGGGGGTATATAAGGATAAAGATCTTAGCTGGAAGTCTGCTTCCTTACTGATTCCCAGAAATTAACAGAATTTAGGCAATAATCAAGTACATTCAGTACCATATGTCAGAGCGTATCGTAACACACAGAAAAAGGGACCTTGTTATGCTTCAAGCTGCAGTGTCCGAGGCATTTCAGTTCAACACCTCTCTGCTTATTCACATCACATCAGAGAGAGAGCAAAACGCTACGTCAGCCCGGGGCCAAAAGTTGCTGGCATTGATTTCAGTGCCGCTCTTTCATGTGGGGAGGGTGTGGTGACCTATTGGCAAAAGCACCCTGACAAACCTTGAAGACATGAGTTCAGCTTTGCAACGCAGATAGTGCTTTCCCTCTCCCCTCTCCCTGCGTCCGACCCAAATGTAAAAGAGTACCTGAATGCTGAGGGGTAAGGTGGTGGCTGCCTGGGTGGTGACTGTGACCTTTTCCTCTGCAGTGTTGGCTTCTGAAACCGGCTAGTGCTTCCTGATGGGCTCTCTGGGCTCTGTCAGACATTTGACTCTTACGTTTGTAGAATGTTTTTCAGGATTGCTGTCGAGTCTCCTATATAACTTCTCTGATATTTTTTAAGCTACCCAAGGGAGCTGTTTTTTTCAGGAAATGCCAGACTTGAAGTGGATAAGGAGCTATAATTAGACTCTTCTTTGCTAGTAGAAGTTCTGGATATAAGGATCACATTTGGATAATACCAATGTGGGATAGTGTTGTCTGATTTTTTTGGGATTATATATTCTGCAATCTCCATGATACACAACCAGCAAAATCACCCCAGAATCTGTGTGGAACTGGTTTATTGTTGTTGTGGGTTGACCCTGACTGGAGGCCAGGTGCCTACCAAAGCTGCTCTATCATTCCCCTTCCTCGGCTGGACAGGGGAAGGAAAATATAAGGAAAGGCCCAAGAGTAAAGATAAGGACAGGGAGGGATCACTCAGATATTACCATCATGGGCAAAACAGACTCAACTTGGGAAAATCAGTTTACTTTACAATGAATCAAATCAGAACTAAAACCAAATACCTTCCACCTACCCCTCCCTTCTTCCTGGGCTCAGCTTTGCCCATGATTTCTCTACCTCCTCCCCCCAAGCAGCACAGAGGGATGTGGAATGGGGGTTATAGTCAGTCCATCACATGCTGTCTCTGCTGTTCCTTCT
>NW_010228687.1:27522-35667 GCF_000690775.1 Eurypyga helias
CGGCGGGCCCACAGCCGGCCTCACCATGGTCTGCACATGGGCTGCTGGGGAATCTCTGCTCTGGCACCTGGAGCACCTCCTCCCCCTCCTTCTCCACCGACCCTGGGGTCTGCAAAGTTGTTTTTCTCATACCTTGCTCTCTATCTCTCTGCTACAAATTCTCTTTCTTTCCCTGCCCCCCCCCAAAACATGTTAAGGAGCGACCACTGTTGCTGATGGGCTCAGCTTTGGTCAGTGGCACATCCATTTTGGAGTTGACTGGCCTTGGCTCTATCAGACACAGGGGAGGCTTCTATCAGCTCCTCACAGAAGCCTGTGTGAAGTTTCCATGAGAGCTGTGCTTGCCAGAAATACGCTATGGGGTATAAATGAGGTGTTGTTCTGCAAGCCCTAGCATGTGACATGAAAGTGCACAGCAAGCTAAAGAGCACTGTAGGACTTTGGAAAATTGCTTCTGGTGTGATGAAAAGTGTTGTTCATTGTATTGTGGCAGGATTTTGGTAGGGAGGGAAGGGGTACAGGCATGGTTCCTGTTAGAATCTGCTAGAAGCTTCCCTGCCTCCAAGTTGGACCTGCACTGGCCAAGGCCGAGCCAGCCAGTGCCTCTGTGAATAACTTATTTCAGAGGGGAAAACAAAGAAAAAATGTGCCCCTGCACCCATGGAGGGTCACGGGGGAGCAGAGACCCGCCTGAAGTCCATAGAGGACCCCACGCCAGAGCAGCTTGAGAAGAACTGCAGCCCATGGGAAGGACTCATGTTGGAGAAGTTGGTAGAGGATTGTCTCCCGTGAGAGGGACCCCATGCTGGAGCAGGGACAGAGTATGAGGAGTCTTTCCCTGAGGAGGAAGGAGCAGCAGAGAAGTGATGAACTGACCACAAGCCCCATTCCTTGTCCCCTGTGCCACTCAGAGGGAAGAGGTAAAAAAATGCAGGAGTGAAGTTGAGCCCAGGAAGAAGGGAGGGATGGGGGGAAGGTGTTTTTTATGATCTGCATTTATCTTTCATTATCCTACTTGGCCTTGATTGGTAACAATTTTTTTTTTTCTTTTTCACCAAGTCAAGTCTGTTTTGCCTGTGATCATAATGTGTGAGTGATCCCTCCCTGTCCTTGTCTTGACCAATGAGCCATTGCTTCTCCCCATCCCACTGGGGGAAGGAGTGAGCGAGCAGCTGCGTGGTGCTGCATTGCCAGCTGGGCCTAAACCATGACATTCATTTGGTCTGAGCCTAGTTCCAGATTCTGGCTGTCTTTGTCTGGGATGAAGATTATATCCTCTCCTAGGCACTGCTTGAACAGAAGCTGTCCTGTGCAGCTTGAATGTCTTTTTTATATTTTATTATATGTTTCTGAACCTTTTCCAGTCTATTATATCATTCTGTGGCTGGGCATGTCAGGAGACCACATGACACAACTTTCAGGACACAGATGCAGGGACACACGGAGTGTCAGAGTGATGGATTCTGGTTTGCTTTTTCCTAATAATTCTTAAAACTTGTTTTTCTTTATAGCAGACTGTGATACATATTTTCACAGGACTACCCAGTTGTAAGAAAGCTTCTGCTGTCTGTTCTCAAGAACTGGGAGATTTCTTCTACCAGCTTTAATTAGTTTAAAATGTCCTTTGCAAAATATTATTTTGACACAAAGGAAATGTAAGATAATTAATTAGTAAATTCACATTTCTTGTACAGGAGAACCAGTTGGCTCATGTAGAAAAGAAAATGACCAACACTAATCAGGCATCAGTACAAAACTACAAATTGCTGGAGTGTTGATACCTTGCAACTGAGGTTAATCAAGAAGCAATTAACAAAACAGATTTCCCGGATCATATTTCTCTCATCTTTTTCTAGGGGTATAATATTTTAAAATTATTTTACTTGAAAAGTGGTGGTTTCCATGGAGTCAAGATGTCAATTTATGACACAAGGTTTTCTTACAAAGGCTCTTTATTTTAAACAGATGTATAGAAAGTAGTGAAAACTAAACCCACAGTTATAGAACTGGGCTAAATACTGGCATGGCTCCTTTGAGGAGCTTCAGAACTGTTTGCAGAAATCCTGAACTCAGAAGTCCTATTTCTGCTATTGCTGCCTTTCACACTCCTACCACAGCAGGCCAGATGAGGGTGCTTGACCCTGGGCCATATTTCATAGAATCACAGAATGGTTTGGGTTGGAAGGGACCTTAAAGACTATCTAGTTCCAACCCCCCTGCCATGGGCAGGGACACCTTCCACTAGATCAAGTTGATCAAAGCCACATCCAGCCTGGTCTTGAACACTTCCAGGGATGGGGCATCCACAGCTTCTCTGAGCAACCTGTTCCAGTGCCTCACCACCCTCTCCGTGAAGAACATCTTCCTGATATCTAATCTAAACCTCCCTGCTTTCAATTTAAACCCATTACCCCTTGTCCTGTCACTACAGGCCCTTGTAAAAAGTCCCCCCCAGCTTCCTTGTAGCCCCTTCAGGTACTGGAAGATACAATAAGGTCTCCCCGGAGCCTTCTCTTCTCCAGGCTGAACAAGCTCAATTCTTTCAGCCTGTCATTTCCCTGTATTTGGAAGAAACTTTCATTTCTCTGTAATAGGAACACCCTGCAAATTTGATGACAAGAAACTCACCTTCAAGAGTGGCTGTACTGCTCCATTTGTGTCATGGATGAAGAGAGAAATCCTTCTGGAGGGTAACCATGATCCACTGGTGTTTCATTGTGCTCAGAGGGGCAGAGGCACCAGAACTAAATTTAACTCTGTGAACTGAAGTCCACATTTAAGCCTGCCAGTGGTGCATGCTTCACTGGCAGCTGCATGAGATACTTCAGGGTGCTTGCCAGCAGGAAGTTTGCCAGTATTGCTTGTTTAATACTAGTGCAGAGAGCAGCTGGAACTAAAAGCTGCCCTTGAAACTCAGGTCTGCCGTGAGGACAACCCTGCAAGTGGGGACCTCAGGGTTACACCCATTCATGCCAACACACTCTGCAGAATGCCTGTGTTTCCCATGCTCTGCCAGCTGGTGACAGAGCAGGAAGCTAGGAAGCCACATTAACAGGATGCTCAACCTGAAGCAATAAAGCCCTGCTGCGAAATAAGGTATAATAACTTGGATCCAGCACTAAGATAATGTGGCTATAGGGCTCTGGGCTGCAGCTGGCTTGCATCCGGCTGGCTTGCAGCATGCAGAGGGTGGCAAGCAGCTGCTGCCATTCTTTGCACGTTGCTTGTATAAAAGAGTCTCCAAAAAGCTCAAAATTAGCTAAAGCTCATTGTTAAGAGGCCTAATCACAGCTCGTTATGGTCTGGCTTTGAAAGAGCCCTGCTAGTTTTTGCTCAGAATCTCTGGGCACAAAAGGCCAAGGTTACAGGGTCCGATCTGCTTTTATCCAGAGGACAAAGTTCCACTAAGGAGTTATGAGTCGTGTGGGTTAAGTCCACAGGTATGTGCTTCACATTACCAGTTTGTGTGATAGAAGCTTTGCTCGGTTCTCTGATGGACATTATCTTCACTGCAGGAACAGGTAAACTGAGGTAGGAGGAATTGGCATGGTGAATCAGGCTGACAAAAGGCAATTTTATCTTGATAACCCTGACTTTGCTTTTGCCTTTCGGGCTCTCTACTGACCACAAAAAAGAAGGTGGCTGTTAAAACAGACCATTTGAACTCATCTGAAAAGTTTGCTTTGGTCAGGTATAGTACTGTTAATACTGCTATACATAACTACCTCAAGAATCCTCTCAGGATGTGCTTACTTAAGAAACACGAAGTTGGGAGTAGCTTCTGTTGCAAGAGATCTCACAATCTTAGCCCCAGTTCTGCCTTGCAGCCTACCTGGAAGTAGGTGCTACCTGCCCCCAGGTAGCTGAATGCTCCTGGAAACTGGGCACACATGGACTGTGGGAGAGGACTAGTTTGTGCTTACAGCTCCATCAGGAAGATTTTGAAAGATAGGTATTAAGAAGCTGCAAATGCTGTTTGTGCAGAAAAATAGGTAGGAACCATGTGGGTAAGTGAAGAGCATCTGTACATCTGACACAGCTACAGCAACCTGCTCTGTGGATACTTGTTGCTTTTTGTGCAGGGTTTTCTAAGAGGTTTGGAATGTTTCTGGGTGCTAAATCTAATGATTGTTAATTTATATATAAACAATTACAATTTATAAGGTATTGCAGGGTTTCCTGGGTGATTTGCAGAATAAAATAGTAGGTTTACATGCTTATAAAAGCTCTGTAATTCAAGATAACTCCAGTTCTGGTGTTTTTCTATGGAAAGCCTGTGTTGAGGGGCCACAAAATTCTGTCAGTATGCAAAATTATCATCTATATTTGAAATATTTGCTTTACAAAGTTTTGGCTGTGACTACATGGCAGTTCAGTGGCCAAGCAAGGAACCGGCCTCTGGTGTAAGTAGCAAATTGCCTTTCTATATTGGACACCTTCTGCAAAGAGCAGTTGCTGTTTTACTTCCCTACTTGGAAGCTGGTTTATTAGGGGTAAAGGGACTTGGAGGACTGTAGATCCTGTTTCTTTTGCCCCTCTCTTGTCCCAGAACCACCCAACCCCAAGTGCCTTTTTCCATTTTCGTGATGTGATTGCACTGGCCAGCATCTGCCTGCTGCTGGGCACAGGGTCAAGTCAAACAAGCCCAAGGATGGCATGGCTGTTGCTTTCGACATCCGAGGGACCTTTGCTTCTAGGGCAGCTGCTGAGGCCAAGCGCAGGCTCTTGTGTGTGTGTGTCCAGCCCCATTTCTCCACCCAGTGCAAACCTTTATTGAAGCAGGACTGAGAATGGCAGCACCCAGGGGATAGTGATGGTGACTTGCTGGGGGGAGATCATTCTCCTAGCAAGTGCCAGCTAGGTGTGTCCTGGAGATCAGCTAATGTCCAGACAGCATCTTAGTCAGAGAGCTTCTCTGGGAGCTTCTCTCCCTCTCTTACCACTGAGAGAGATCATGTTGAGCACATTTGTAATTGATTCAGGACTGTTGTGTGATAAAACACAATAGCTTTGTATGAGGCTTTAATATAAATCTCTTGCACTAGCAGAGCCTAGTAATTGAATCAATATACAAGCAGGGCTGTAGAAGCACGATGAAAAAGTTTGGTTCCAGGTTAAATGTGAAACAGATGTTCCCCAACCCTCTCCCCTTCCTGCCTTGCTGCCTCCCCCTTTGTCCCTGCCAACTACAGGCATGAAGTGCTCCTAGTTTAAAATGACAAAGGAAAGGAAAAGAAAAAAAAATAAAGCCATTGCATGATTCTTTGGCAGTGTTAATGACGAGCTGCTGGTAGTTGAGCTCAAGGAATCCCATTTGTCGAGGCAGATGGCAGTGACTCTGAAAGGGTCGTGAGGACGTGGGTAATGCTGGGTGTGAGGAGATGAAGGAGGCAGGCAGAGCCCTCCAGCAGCAGTTTGCAGAAGGGTCTTGTGGAACTGGCGATGGCCGTGTCCAGCAGTGGCAACATGAACAGAGTAGGCTCTACAGCTCCTGGGGACCTTCTCAGTGACGCATGGTGGCCCCAGGTTACAAAAGAGAAGCCAAAGAGGAGTATTCTGGCATGAGGATGTCCTGTGGTGGGTCTACCAGAAAATACTGAAGGTTCTGAGTGGCTGGGCTCACCCCACAGAAGAGGGACTGTGACTGTGACATGAGTCTGGTGATGGCACTGCTCGACATGGGGACAGAGGCAGCAAATAGAGTGGTAAACATCAGTGATGGCTCACATTTTTGGGAGAGTCTAAGCAGAAAAACTGCCCTCTGCCTGCATCCAGGGGTGTGTGTAGGAAATCTGTACATTCTGTTCTGGCTGTCCAAGCAGGATGGCACTTTGAAGTAGGAACTGCTTACTTGCTTTTTGTAAAATTTTCAAAAGCACAGGAGGAGCCAGTGTAAGAATCATGGTTGGATGGTTTCTTGTCCACTGTTTCTGAGTCATACTGTCAGTCTTGGTAAAGTGGTACAATCCCTGCTGGATATTCCTCAGGCTGCTTTACTTGGCTGTCACCAGACCAGGTTAATTTGCTCTTAAATTTCTCATTGTCTGAGTAGCACTTGGCAATCTTTATTTTCCTTGTTTCCTTCTGTAGCCCAGGATCAATCTGTGCCACAACTGCTATGGAGATTAGATGTCAAAGCCCTACCAGGCCTGGTGTACAAGGACTCATAACCCCTTCTGTTCCCACTGGTGTTCCTTTTTACAGTCAGGGCAATGAAAATTCTCCATCTGTGGTAGTGAAAACATATGAACACACATCTCTTTTGGATGAGATCCAACTAGCAGCTGCTCTTCACCCTTTTTAAACTTGCTTTACCATGCTTAGACCTACAGCTCATAGCCTGGAATAATGCATAAGAAAGCAGTGTACCCTCAGTTCACATCCAGGGGTCAGCATAGATTTGCTTTACAACTTCAGGCAAGTTATTATCTTGCCACAATCTCTTTCTCTCATGTAGAATGGTATCACTCTGTGGCAGCTGGATAACTCTGGAGTACCTGTGATTAGAGTAAGGGAAATGCTGGTATTTAGGAATTCGATGAAGAAGGGCAGTTGGAACAAAGGGTCAGCATAATATCAGTGAGTTGTTAATTATTATATATATGTATATTGAATGGGATGGGATCATCACCCAAAGCTTTCTGACTAGAAGGTGAATCATACTCATTACAAGTTAAAAAAGGGGGAAAAGGGTCTAGCAGTGTTCTTTAAATGAGACCTGTTTCACCACTGTTTGTTGGTTGATTTGCATGCTCCAGTATTCTCAGGAATAGTTCATACTGGTATTAGACTGATCACAGTCAAACTCATTTAAAAATAGATTAAACAGCTTCTGTGCCTTCCATGTGCGCTCTGGCTGAAAACATGGGACCTGGGAAGAATCCCCTGGATCATCAGTGAAATGACTCCTCTTCTTATTTTGGTTGGTTGAATGCAGTTTCATACCCTTATATCTCCCTTAGAAAGTTTTTTCTACTGCTTTACCTATTGCGTTCATGAACAGCTTATAACGATTTGGTATTCTGCCACCACTGATGTTTACCCTAAACAAATTTCTTTTTTAATTTATTCTCTGTGGGATTATTACAAGGAACTGTCACAACTCTTCTAAACCTGCATGTGATGAAGGTAAACCAGAAAGGCACTCCACATGCTACAGTACCCGAATTTGAACTCATCTTTCCCGAAAACAGATACGTTAATCTGAGCACAGGTCTCACCAGTGCTGTATACAATGTTATTAAGGGATGTCTGAACCTGATAGTAATGCTTTATCTCTTGCAGATGACTGGATTTTTCCTAACAGCATTCCTTTCCAAAATAACCCATTTTGAAATTCTTTTACCATTGTCATTATTTGAATTAGAATCCCCTACATGGCAATGTATACACTGCTCCTCTGAAATTAAGGTAGTCATATCTGTATTTTCTTCACTTAGAAAATCAACCATTTTACCAAAGAAAAATAATAGATAAGCTTTTTACATCCAACCTTTCACAGAACAATGTTTTGTTTTATCCTCTCTTTCAGTCACTTAACCACCTTTTTCATGTTTTTATTTCCTATCAGCCTATATATTGGGTTTGTGTGGTGGGGTTTTGGTAGCAGAGGAGGGGCTACAGGGGTGGCTTCTGTGAGAAGCTGCTAGAAGCTCCCCTGGCTCCAAGTCGGACCCACCTCTGGCCATGGCTGAGCCAGTCAGTGACAGTGGTAGCATCTCTGGTTTAACATATTTGAGAGGGGAAAAAAGAACCTTCTGGGGAACCTGCACCAGAGAGAAGAGTGGGGTGTGAGAGACAACCAGGAAGACACCCAGGTCAGTGCAGAAAGTTGGGAGGAGGTGCCCAGAGCAGAGATTCCTCCGCAGCCTCTGGTGGGAAGGCAAGCTGTGCCCTGCAGCCGTGGAGAGTCGCAGGGTAGCAGAGACTCGCCTGCAGCCCAGGGAGAACCCCACGCTGGAGCAAGGGGAAAAACCTGAAGGAGCCCTTGACTCTGTGGGAAGCCCACACTGAAGCAGGCTGCACCTGAAGGACTGCACCCCATGGAAAGGACCCACACTGGAGCAGTTCATGAAGAACTGCAGCCCCTGGGAAGGACTCATGTTGGAGAGGTTTGTGGAGGACTGTCTCCTGTGGGAGGGGGAC
>NW_010228687.1:35817-36357 GCF_000690775.1 Eurypyga helias
CGGGGAAGAAGGGAGTGATGGGTGAAGATTTTTTTTTTTTTAAAGATGTGGTTTTATCTCTCATTATCCTACTCTCATTTGATTGGTAACATATGAAATTGTTTTTTTTTCCTCCAAGTTTACACTGTTGTGCCTGTTAACATAATGGGTGAATGATCCCTCCCTGTCCTTGTCTTGTCCCAGGATCCATTCTTTATATCTTCTCCTCCCCATCCCACTGGGGGGAGGAGTGAGCAAGTGGCTGTGTGGTGCTGAGTTGCCGGCTGGGACTAAACCATGACTGCCTAACATACTATTGAAGTCAGAGTAGCAAATCTGTAGTGGCCTAGGTTGGATTTCTTTTATTTCTTGAACACTGGCAAAGGGATTCCTAGTCTCCACTTATATTTCAGTGTCCTTGATTTTATGAATCTCTTAAATATCCTTGATGCTGGACCTGTACATTTTCCTATGTTTCTCCAAGGAGTTTATTTTCCCTCTCCACACCCCATTGGACTTTATCAAGATATTTGAATCATAGAATCATAGAATCACAGAATG
>NW_010228687.1:36605-57538 GCF_000690775.1 Eurypyga helias
CTGTCACTACAGGCCCTTGTAAAAAGTCCTCTCACAACTTCCATGTAGGCCCCCTTCAGGTACTGGAAGGCTGCAGTGAGGTCTTCGTGGAGCCTCCTCTTCTCCAGGCTGAACAAGCCCCATTCTTGCAGCCTTTCATCATAACAGAGGTGCTCCAGCCCTCTGATCATCTTCATGGGCGCCTCTGGACTCGCTCCAACTGGTCAATATCCTTCTGATATTGAGGGCTCCACAGCTGGACGCAGCACTCAGGTGGGGTCTCACCAGAGCAGAGTACAGGGGCAGAATCCCCTCCCTCGACCTGCTGGCCACACTTCTCTGGATACAGCCCAGGATACGGTTGGCTTTCTGGGCTGCCAGCGCACCCTGTCAGCTCATGCTCAGCTTTTCATCCACCAGTACCCCCAAGTCCTTCTCCTCAGGGCTGCTTTCTATCCATTCTCCACCCAGCCTGTACTTATGCTTGGGATTGCCCCTGACTGAAGTCAGTATCTGTCCTTGATATGGTGCTTTGCTTTTCCATCCGTGTGCTCTGGTTAGTCATTCTGACTTTATCATCATATTCCGTATCATCAATCATATTGAAAACTGAGGCAAAGTTTCATTTAATTTCCCAGGGTTGTTAAGATTATCTTTCACCTTAATCTCTACTCATACTGCAACACTGCTTCTTGTTTCTATTCCCTTATTTTGAATCTTGGTTTTGTTTTGGTTTTTTTTTTTTTTTTTAAATTTGTATAGGTAATGAAGCTTTTGTTACTGATTTTAGTATTTTTGGAAGGTTTGGTTTGGCTTGAGTTTTGGCAAAACTCATTTTGCCTGTGGAGCTCTGACTCTGTCATTCTGCATACACAAAAATAGTGTAAATCAGTTAAGAAGAGCTTTGAAGTCATAAACCAAAGGTTCTAAAAAACAAAGACAAGGAAGATAAGAGATGGAAGAAGTTTATTCACACTCCCAGCCAAATAGAATAGAATAGAGTAGAATAGGATAGAATAAAACAGATTATTTCAGGTTGAAGAGACCTACAACAATCATCTAGTCCAACTGCCTCACCAAGTTAAAGTATGTTAGTTAGGGTATTGTTCAGTACCTCTTAAAAACTGACAGGCTTGGGGCATTGATCACCTTTCTAGTAATCCTGTTCCAGTGTCTGATAACCCTCTCAGTAAAGAAATATTTCCTAATGTCCTATCTGAACATACCCTGGTGCAGTTTTGAAACATTCCCATGCATTCTTTCGCTGGATACCAGGGAGAAGAGATCACACACAGAATCCTGCTCTAAGGATTTCAGAAACAAGCTACAAACACAAAGTATGTCTCGAAACAGAGTTTATAATCATCCCATGAAAATCACACATCTACTAAGACACTAAATAAACAGAATTCCAAGATCCTGGGCATAATGAAATACATCTGGAATTCACACAGCAAATTCAAAAAGCAACCTAAAGCACTCTACAGAGAAAAGAGAACAAGTCCACCACAAACAGCCACATTTCAAATTAACATTGCAGTTGAAATATCTGTGAGCAGAGTGCTTCCCCGTATGATCAATCAGGGCTAATTTTACATCCCTGAGTGCATCTGTAAATAACCCCTTTTTTGCCTTGTGGAATAGTTAGGTAAACTTCAAATGTTTCATTCAAAATCGCCTTTTCCCTTTTCTGCCTGGTGTTTTTTTTAAGGGAGAACAGAATTTGCCCATCAATTTTTCTGCAATGACGTTGTCTTGAGTTACAGACATCTTTCATTTGAAGTGACCTGTCTCAAACTATTTCTAATGCTCTTCTATATGTCAGAATGCACTTACAGACTGACCCCCTACTCTGTGAAAATCATCAATTTTCATGGGGGTTGGCTCATGCTGTTAGTGAATAAACAGCCTTCAGAAAGCTGCATTAAAGTAATGTTAGGACACTACGACTTTTGGAAAGCCATGAAAATAAGAAGTCCATCATGACAGGATGAGCAGCAAGAGACCTTCAGTACATACAGCCTGATGACAAGCTCCAACTCTGCCTGAATAAAAAGTACAGGGAGAGCTGTCTGAATAATTTCTCAAGTGCCTTCCCTTGCTTGTTTTGAGAGAAAGGACACACCACAAAAATGATGATGAAATCAGAAAGCTGCAGTAATTTCTGCCTCCTGGAGAAAATTTCAGCTTTGGGTTTCTATTAACCAAATGGACAATGGTAGAAAAAAATTTAACTACCAAAAAGGCATCCTGCAACAATCTCAGTTGCCATCATACAGGAGGTCTTAGCTGACATGATTTTATAAGGAGCTGGAAATAAGGAACTAGAATACCATGTTCCTTCTGAACTTCCAGTAAGTTCAGCATGTTTCAGTGCCATGAAACTAGAAAGACTTTCTACTTTTCCACTATTTACTTCCCATGACTTTACAACATTTGCAGTGTCCTTCCAGGGCTTGGTCATCTATAACATTATGAGAGCACTGTCTCTTTATCAAGTTCTGTTGATATATACATATATATGTATATATGTATGTGTTTTTATAGCCGAACATTTCAAGTTCCTCCCTTTGGGGAATAGCATCAAACAAAGCCTCTGTATAAAATTTAAAACGTAAATTCCTGTTCAATACCTGCTACCATTTTTCAGGCATCCTCAGAAAATGACCTATGATTTCCTAGTAAACAGGTATTTAATGCATACAAAACTTACTGCAAACACCACTGATATATGTGGCATTTGGAATACTCTGAGTAACTTTCAGGCAAAAGCTACTAATTAGAAACCCAGCTGCTGTTCCAAAGATGGATGTCTCACGAGGTTCGATATATCTACATGACACCGCTTTAGCACACGGAATACCCCATGGTTTTTCCTCAGACGATTTTTTTGACTAAGAAATACTGCCCTAATATCTCCTGCATGTCACCTGAGCCCTACAGAGCTGTGGAAAACTGCACCTTTTCAAATCATTCAGGGTCCCATCAGAGATCAAGTGACATGAAGGACCTTGTGTCCAGCCACTTTCCAGCTCTTTCCTGGCACTGGCCTGGTTGTTATCAGTTGTGGAAGCTGAAATCTTTACTCCATATCAAGAGTGACCTGTTCCTCCCAACAGGCCCATGTCTTGGTCTTGTGTGTGGTATTTTTAGCCTCCACAGGGTTTAACAGCCTCTGCCCCATCTCTGGTTGTGTGCTTTTGGAGCAAACACTTCAGCGCCACATGTGTGGGTCACAGGTCTTACTCAAAGGTTTCATACTTCCAGGCTAATACGGGAAGACACTCCAGAAATTGACCCAGATTGCAAATTAAATGGAAGAAATTTACCACAGTGCAGTTTATGGAGGACTCTTCTTTCTCACTTATCACCTGAGAAAAGCACACTAATGAGTTTGTCTGCGGTTTCAACACAAGCTGATTGCTCACTTTAACTTTCAACCTCGCTAAAAAAACACAGCAAATGAGTCTTCTATGATTCACACAGTGCTTTTCTAAGCATCTGTTTTAAATCACCTATCTGAGGGTCTGAGGCACGGTCCAAAGTTGGTGAAGGGGCAGTCAAAATCGCATCTCACTAATTAATTGGCTCGGAGCATGTGGGAGAATGTGGAATCATTCACGTGCAGCATTTTTCAGAGCTTTTATGTCTATGTGTTTTTCAGACTTGACCTAAATGGATCCACAGGAAAAATAAATGCGACAACACTCACTCAGCAAAACCTCGTGCAGAGCTCCCCAGTGGTACCGATCCAGAGGGAGAGTCTTGGCTGGGACACTGAGTTGTCCTGAGATAGTGGAAAAGCAGATCATTGCCAAGAGATGTGGAAAACAGTGGTTTTATCAACTCCAAGGAGGCAAAGAGGGAGTAACTGAGACATTTCTGTAGCCGAGACATTTCCCATGGAAAGCTGGTGTTTCTGCTTCAAACTGTTAACATTGTCACCAAACTGACACAAGGAAACCCCCTTAGTGTCAGTCTCAGAACTGACCCAGGAACCACAGAAATCCCAGAAGAACCTCTGGTCTTCTTCCACTCGCTCTGCAGGCACTGCAGTGCTTGGATTACCTCATAACACTCAGGGAAAGTTTCAGAGCTTTTTTCTGTGAAATTTCTCATTGTTATAATCTTCAGTATTCAAACTAGATAGCAAATAAGGTACCTTCTTTTACATGTCCTCTGATAACTCCCACCAGATGACCATAGGCATTTTCAAAATCTTCTGCTACGTGTGTGAATCTGAGTAAAAATGATAAATATATTTATTTTCAATGGCATGAAACAGCAACTGGGAAAAATATTTAAATTAATAGTGTTTGTATAATATTCAAACCTCTGCTCCTCTTTCAGGAAATGAGAACACCTGTATAAACATTTGATCTGGAGAAGTTAAAGGTCATATTACCACTACGTAGTCCATGGCCTCTGAAGGTTAAAATATCCTTTTACAAACAAAATATCCTTGCCTTGAAGACGTTGGGCAGGTATTCCCTTGGCTGCTGTTGCAACCTTTGGCCTCAGTCCTACAAACACTTACACACATGCTTAATTTTAAGCATGCAAGTATCTCTACTGTACAGCTCAGAGGGGTGTGATGAGGTTCCTCTTATTGGTGTAGTTGGGTACTCTGATATTATGATGTTGAACACTCGGTGCATCCCTGTTCCATGTTCTCTGAGATAGTTTTGGACTCAAAACAAGACAACGTAATCCACAGACTCTCTGTAACCCAACCCTCCCAGTTAGTTCTGAGATGAAGCTTCAAAGCAAATGACTCTTTCAGCAACCAGTTCTAATAAGAGTTTTTTCCTAATGCACCTTCTGAGGGTGTCAGGTCTTTAAATGAAACACAAAGTACTGTAGTTATAAAGTGGCCATTCTGTGATTAGGTTCTACATTTTCTCATTTTATACTTGGCATTTTAATGTTCTTTCTTTCTGTTACTCTTGCGGTGTTGGTTATAGCTTCTAGTTGCACAGAAGCAGTTTTGCAACAGCTCTACTAATATCCTTAGAGTGATATTTTTCAAATAGCAGAGTAATTTAGGAGTCCAGTTTTCAAGTGTCTTGGGTGCTAATGCACCCAATTTGAACCTTCAAACCTTCTTTGAACTAAGATGCTTTGACAATATCTTTGGATTTGATCTATCTTTTAGTGAATAGTGTTTTCCTCTCAAATAATATTTTGTAATCCGTCTGATTACATTTCAGATACCTTATGCCATGTCATTTGTACATTCTTCTATAATTTTTATTTCCTCTGACACATGACAATAATAGAGTGATGGCTTACCAGATTGCTGACTTCCTGGAGTCAAAATATTTCTGATACCTACGCTGAAGTTCATATCATTGCACTGAATATGCGTTGAGCTTTCCGAAGGAAGGCAAGGGATCTCAGCAATTAATCTTCTCTCCTGACACAGGGTGGCTCCATGGTGTTAAACCAAGCTGTATGGATGAATAGACCAGAAAAGAAACATGGTTCATTTTAGTGGAGAGACAAAACTCAGAGTTGAGGTCATTCCCTCAATTTTTGTAAGACCCTACGCTGATGCCCAAGACTCCTATCAACCTAATATCATCTGTCTTTCAAAAGGGAATACCAGTCACCTGGAGTGGGTTGTATGTGGGTCCCCACACTGGTGCTGTCTTCAGTAGAGTCATATGCCATCAAAAGATTTCTACTTTGACTGTATTTAAATAATTTATTGGCATAAAGGTGTGAACTAGGTGGTGTGAACTTTGTAAAGATCACGTTGGCGGATTGTTTTAGAGCTGGCTAAGTCCGAGTGTCTCCACAGAGGAGTTGCTGAAGCGGCTGGTCTATCAGTGCTGGGTGCTGTAGTTGCACTGGTGGAGAGTGAAGGTGAGATGATAGGCTTAACTGCTTAATAAGGTGCTGCTAGGTGGGAAGGAGATGAAGGGCAGCAGCTCTTATATCTGCTGGTGAGCTGTCTCTGTCTATTGATATCACCCCCTCTGCCTGCCATTGACATCAACATAATTTCTAAAAGTCTGATATATCTGTAGTATAAAATGTTCTGGTGGGATGAACTCAGCATTTTCTGGGGCTCTTTGCTTCTGCTACTGCACATTTAGGAATGATTTTGCTATCTTTTTTGTGGTGTCACTTCTACCTCATATTCACTGTGAGACAAAAAAAAATAAAACTACTCTGTCTGACTGCAAACATCTGCTTATTCAGTGTCTCACTGAGGCGTTGACCTTCATAGTTTCACATTCAGCTTATTGGTGCAGTGAGGATCATACTGGTTTGTTCTTTGATATCTGGAAGGGGTAAAATCAATTTCTCTGCCCTCTGGGGCAGAGTTACATTATTTGCATGGAGATTCCATTCAGCAAGTGGAACAGTATGTCCCCAAAGTCATCAGTTCCAGTATTAGCTGAGGTTTCTAGTTTGTAAGAATCTGGCAGTCAAGATTTCCTGCAATGCTATGATATGCATCTCAGAAGACACCAGATTTAACTGCCACATGCATATCTCAGTTTGGAAGGCACAGATCTTCTCATTACAATGTGTAAAGTAGAGAACTATGATTTCTAGTTCTCTATATGCGTATTCCTTGCATTTGTCTGAAGTTCAGACATCAGCTAACAAGATGCACTTTCTTATAAGACAATTGTCCTCTTCTGGATGTGGTGGTTCAAAAACGATACCCATCTATCTAGTTCAGGTCTCTAAAACCACGAGCAACAACTTGCCAGTGGAATTTTTGCCATTGGCTTGCCAGTGTTCTAACATACAGAACTTTTAACTTTCTTTTAGTTAGGTAGAATTAATTTGATTTTTTACTGATGCCATGAGGAAAAAAGCACACTTGCTAGAGACATTAATTAAAAATATATATATAAGAAAATGTTAAGGGGGAAAAGGCATACTTTTAACCTTGAAATTTAATACAATTGACAAAAAATACCTGAATTAAATCTTGAAAAACCTTGATCAGCCTTAAGAAGTTCAGAATTAAAAGGTCTGCTGTTTTTTCTCATCTCCTGCAGAAATATACCTGTGGATCTTTTGAAGACCTTTCTTACTGAAACAAACAAACAAAAAAATCCCACCCACTGCAGAACCCTTGAGCACTACTTTTCAACAGTTAAGAGACAGAAATAGAGAAGAATGAGTACAAAATTGTACTTGCAACTTTCTGTATGTTAACTTTTATCTCAGTGGTGACTGATCTCCCCTTCCTTTTGTTAATCTTGCTCAAATGCCAAGCACAAAAGAAGAGAGAAGCTGCTCTATGCATACACATGTACCTGCAGTACCAAAAAAGGCAACGAGTCAGGGAGAAGATATTTCTTGACATAGAAGCCTAGTTGGAAACTCAATATTCCAGCCCATTGTTAGGAATGTGTTTGTGCCCAGCTGTTTGGCCAAGACCATGCCTGACTGATACAATCAATTCCTAAGGACTAAGGATATTTGAAGTGCCTAAGTATGCGTAAGTGATATCTGATCCTCCTGGTGTTTCCAGACCATGGGATTGATAGCAATAAGACAGATCAGGCTGTTAAGCATTATGGAAACCTGCTGCTTTTTTCCATTTAAAGTGCTATCTCCCTGTCATTTGGTGGACAGGACCACAGGGAGTCATTATTATCTTGTAGTAATTGAGAGGGAAAACCTGCTCTTCATTAAAGTGACGTGGAATTAATTTTGTGGGCAAAGATACATTTGTGTTGGTTGCTCCAGCAGCTTCTCTGCCTTGTAATAACAATGGTGCCTTAAATAGCTTTATGAGCCACAAACCCCTTGAATCAACTCACACCAACATCTGCTGTTCCAGAATATGTTTCCAGGTACACTGAGTCCTGCTCATGAAAATTGGTCATTGCTGCATTTTATTTACTTGTTTGTGTTGGCCGAGTTTTGTTTTTCTCATAGATGTAAGGCTCAAGTTTATTCCATGTTACACGTGTGACACAGTCACTGAACTAGAAATGCTGGCTGAGAAGGGACAGTGCACCTCGTTGTCTTGGGCTGTCTGCTTTTGTCAGGGGGTTGATTTTCCAGAAATACTGAGCATTACTTGCCTTGTAAACTGGGCTTTTCTGAAACTCCTCTCTCTGAGAACTCCAAACTCACTCTGCCTTTGGAAAGAAAGAACAGCCTTTGGCTCAGCACTTCCAAACCTTGGACATGAAACAGTGAAAATTAGGCAACTGATGTTAGCTACCATGTAAGACAACCGTGGTCTGGAACCCCAGGTAACCCCAGATATGCCAGGACATGCAGTCAGCCAAATGTCTGCGCAGAGGTTGAGCTCCTACCCATCCATGGCTTTCCCAGAAAACTAGGCACACATTTCCATGGCTCATATAGCTCACTTTGAAATGTTTGTGATACCAAGTAGGCTTGTACATGAGACAACTCCAAAGGGTGCAAAGGAAGTGGAAGCTAGGTTTAGAAAAAAAGCTTTGGAATTATTCTATGAAGGATTTGTCATATCCCACATGACTGGAGCCATGAGCTGGGCTCAGTAGCATATTGGAACCTATTTAACAAAGGACAGTGACAGACTAACAATAATAATAAAACTAATGAAAAGCATGTGCCCTATGAGGACTTGACAACTGGTTAAAGCAGATAAATTTGCAGACATCTGACAAAGTTAAAATTTTTAATGCAATTTTAATATAAGAAAGGAGTAATACTTCCAGTTAGAGTATTCCACATGGATGTAGCTGGAGAAATATTTCTTCATGCCCAGGAAGAGAGATTCTTCTTTGGTCCACCTCCAGCGTAGCTCCATTCAAGGGAGATCAGCCAATTCAGTCTGTGCTCTCAATTGCCAGCTGCAGGTTGTTTTCCTAATCCCCTTCCATTCACATCAGGGATAGCCGACCTGGTCCTTTTACTTCCAGGGGGACTGCAATTTACTGGGAGGGGAGAGCACTCAGCACTTCTCAGTAGGACCTCCCCCCTTCCTCACGGCAGTAACTTCGCATTGAGTTTTCCAGGAAGCATAAAACACTCGGCTAACCTTGCTGGCAATGCTTGCAGGATGAACTGTATGGCTCTAGAGTTTGTCAGAGCTGTGCTGAAGCTATGCAAAAAGTGGCCCTTTGAAAAATGTTTTCCTAAATATGTAATTAAAGTGATGACAGCTTCCTAGAGGTTGCAGTGTTACATATTTTACAATGTTACAATGTCTTTGTGCTGTGTGGCAGTCTTCTATGTGCAGCTAAACAAACTGTGATGGAAGACGTTTAAGTATTCATTTGAGAATAGGTACTTATAAGTACATCCATATTTATGATCAAGATGTATAGGACTTCATTGTTTCTGGCTGAATAGCTATTATTCATCTGTAATTGCAACAATACATCCTGCCAGTTTTGCTTTTCAGTTACAAACTTTAATGGAGCAACTAATCTGATTTACCTTTTAACAGCTGAGAACTCTGGAGTTGCTTTAAATGTTTTCTGTTAAACACTTTTCTTTTTGAAGCATTTTTCCGTGACAGCAATATTTTATGTAGATCACTGACAGAATATGAGTTTTGAATAGTTTTTTCAAATACCAAATTATTCTCAGTGTTCAAGTGTTGCTCTTTGAAATCTGCTGATTGAATGCATAAATAAGTGTCCAATATGAATAGAAAACATCTCTCATTATCTGCAACCTGATAGTCTGTATATTACTCAATACACTACAGTAGTTAATCCAAGAAGTACAAATACATATGTTACATTAATTCCTAAATTAATGATCTATTTCTATTTTCTTCACGTGCACAGTACCTTATAACCAGAGATTATGTGTTTTCTGAGTCCCACAGGAAATTAACAAGCCAAGGGTGACAAATTGTATCAGCTAATTTTGACATTAGGAGCATGTACTCTCCTGTTCCTGAGAATCAACGGGTTCATCTTTTATGAGATTTCAAATTGATTGAAATTTGGGCTTTAAATGTCAGAAATCTGAAGGGAATTGATAAGTGTAATGTAAAAGCCTCCTCTTTGTGCTCAACCCTCTCCTCCAATTTAAATGACTGGATATAATGAAGTATATGCCCCTTAGAGCCACCTGCTGCCATTCACCCGGAGAGTGTCAGAACCTGGATCATGTAAAATGTATCTGCTGCTTATTTCATTGGCTATGTACCACAGAAGTGTGTGTGGGAGGGGGGAAGTATTTATAGTCTATTATTTTATATAGAATTGTGGAATGATAGAATAGTTTAGGTTGGAAGAGACTTAAAGATTATCTAGTTCCAACCCCCCTGCCTTGGGCAGGGACACCTTCCACTAGACCAGGTATCATGGACTTGTGTGCCTTCAGGTCCTTAGATGGTCTCAAACCTGGTCTCCTACAGTGGGAGAATCTTCATTCTCCCAGTCCCTGCTTTTTCCTTCTGCGACTTGAGCGGTGTGGCTTGAGCACTTGTCCGTGAAGACTAAGGCAAAAATGTTGCTGAGTACTTCAGCCTTCACATACCAGGTGGCCAGGTGTCATGTGTCCTTTTGGAGAAGGCCAACATTTTCCTTAGTCTTCCTTTTATCACTGATGTACTTACAGAAGCCTTTTCTGTTGCCCTTGACATCCCTGGCCAGATTTAATTCTACGAGTGCTTTAGCTTTCCTAACCTGATCCCTGACTTGTTGGACTATTTCTTTGCAATCCTCCCAGGCTACCTGTCTGTTCTTCCACCTCCAGCAGGCTTCCCTTTTTTGTGTGTTTTTCCAGGAGCTTCATGCAGGCTTCCTGGCATTTTTGCCTGACTTCGTCTTTATTGGGATACATTGCTCCTGAACTTAGAAAAGATCTTTGAATATTAACCAACTTTCTTGGGCCCCTCTTCCCTCCAAGGCTTCATCCCATGATACTATACCAAGCAGATCCCTGAAGAGGTTGAAGTCTGCTCTTCTGATGTCCAGGGCAGTGAGCTTGCTATGCAGCCTCCTCACTGCCCTAACTCCACCGTTTCATGGTCACTGCAGCCAAGGTTGCCCTTGAGCTTCACATTCCGCACCAACCCCTCCTTGTTGGTGAGAACAAGGTCCAGCATGGAACCCCTCCTCATCGGCCCCTCTATCAACTAGAGAACAAAATTATCATCAACTCATTCCAGGAACCTTCTGGTTTGCTTATACCCTACCATGTTGTCTTTCCAACAGATATTGAGGTGGTTGAAGTCCCCTATGAGGACCAGTGCTTGTGAGCATGAGGCTGCTCCTGTCTGTCTGTCTGTAGAGGGCATCACCCACTCTGTCTTCCTGGTCTGACAGCCTGGAGCAGACCCCCATTATAATGTCACCTGTTCCTGCCCTCCTTTTAATTCTGATCCATAAGGTCTTGGTCCTCATCCATCCCCTGACAGACCTCCATGCACTCCAGCTGGTCGTTGGCATAGAGAGCAACACACCTCCTTGTCTCTCCTTCTTGTCCTTCTTAAAGAGCCTGTATCCTTCCATTCCAATCCTTCAGTCATAGAAGCCATCTCACCAAGCTTCTGTGGTGCTAATAAGGTCATGGGCCTGGCGGCATGTGCACATCTCTTACTCCTCTTGTTTATTCCTCATGCTACATGCGTTGCGTAGAGACATTTAAGCTGGGCCCCTGATGAAGGTGACTTACTGGCTGGAGTGGTTGGAACTCCTTCGTGCTGCTCTTCAGGTGCTCTCCTGTTGACCTGTGATCCTTCTCCAGGCTTTGGGCATCTATTGCAGGCACTGACAAGGAATGTGATGGATGGAGGTTCTCTCTGCCTGCAATTTTAGTTTGAAGCCTTCATATATAGGTTTTAATGTTAATAGCCATTACAATTAAATACTATTTCAAAAAAAGTCTGTGTAATATAACTGGTATTATTTGTTAATATTAACTAGAAGCCAGCTTTTTGACACAGAGGGTTGTAGAGCACGTGGTGCCTTTTAAAATGCATGACTACTATTAATTGCTGTATGTGCATACGGTGTTAAATCTACAGGGGTGACAAAGCCAGAAGTGTCAAGAAAAATTGTCAAGCATTTAATTGGTGGAGTAATTAGTTTATAGTTAGAAATTATGACTCTTCCTGACAGGCTAGAAACTTGTTTCATCTGGAAGCATTGAAAAATAGAGCAGGGGGTTATTCTTACGTAGGCTCATTTGTGGATGCTACACTTTTAGGGGATACATTAAACCTTTGAAAGAATCTAGTGCAGACAACGTTATTAAAAGGACATGGCAAGCAGCTTCCCAAAGCATACGATCTTAAAAACACTTGCTGTGAGCTTGAGGAAAAATTTCTTTGGGTCACTGAGCTTGTGCGACAATAACTGATGCTTGGAGTCAGTAAGAAAATGTCAGCAGTATCCTAGAAGATATGGGAGATGACTGGATTCAAGTGACATCAAAGAAAAGGCCACTGTCTGTACTTATGAAATCCTGAAAGATAAACTTGCAAGAGTAAGGCTTCAATCTCCTCCTGTTCTATTTAGGAGTAACTGTGCTGTTGGAAGTTTTATAAACCATGAATAAAATCAAAAAAGAACAAAAACACATGCCAGATCACAGCTGTCCCATATTTCCTCTGAGATAGAGATTCCCAGGAGAAGGACTTCTGCAACAATGCGTATTCAGGCAACAGAACTTTCCGTAAAGAGAGGGAAAATCTACCAACTGTCCTCTGCCAAGATTGAGCAGTTAATGTTTGGAAGCTCCCACAGGGTGTGCAATAAATAACCTTGAGAAAGATACCCTTAAGGAGGGAGCCAAAGGAATTCCTCACGTTGGACAAAGATTGCATGGAAAGCCCCTTCAGTGATGGGACTGGGAAGACTGATCTTTAGTGGAGAACTGTGACTGAATTGTACTGAGATGGTAAAATCCTTTCCTTTTATTCAAGTTCAAACAAGTTCCCAGCTGGAGCCCATCAAATTGGAAAGCAAATACAGTTCAGAAGAAGGTGAGCAGTTATGGGGTCTATAATTTTCTTTCCTGAAATTTCTAAAAACTCTTTTTTTCAAGCAACTCATTTACTGCCTTTTATTAGATGATAAAGATTAAAACAAAAAATGTACAAAAGAAAAATAATCAGGGAAGGTTAAACTGGAAAAAAAAAAGTAATCTCAACGTAAATTACATTTGCTGGTTTCCTTTTCTCCAAGCTTTCAGACGGATATTGGGAAGAGTTTTGAATTTTCTCATTCTGCCAGTGTGATTACTTGCATATCTTAGAAAACAGATTTACAGATGTACTTAGATGAGACACTTGAAACAGGAATAAACAATTGTTTCCTCCATGGTATTGCATGTGTGTGCACACACAACATACAGTTCCTGAGTAATGTGTAGAATAAACAGTGTCCATCTGTTTGGAAGATTACTATCTGCCACTTTGCTACTGCCTATTTGAGTGCTTGTCTCCCTGTTTGTGCTTATAGAAAATGCACAACACTGAATAATGACATGTTCTGTTTATCTGTATGGCATGAGACAACATAACCAACTGGATGGGATTCCTTGTTGTGTCACGGTAATTCAAAGGAAAAAAAGAGGCTTACTGGAGAGACCAAACCCCAAGAGGATGAGCAGTCTGGAGGCTCCTGTAAGAGTGCAGAGCAGTGTCAGCTGCAGTGGAGCGTGTGTAGTCTTGTAAATGGATGTGTGTGTCTGTGGGTGTAAACAGATAAGTGTGTGTAAACATCTGTCTATGACTAGGGACTATCTGTTGGTTATCAGGAATGACATTTGGTTGCCTCAGCATAGGCATTTAGTCTAATCTGAAATATCCTGGAATACCCTGACATCCAGATGTGGTTGGCAGATATGGTAGAGGACCCTCTGGACGCTCAGCGTCCTTCTGGGTCAGCAGCTAGAGGTCAGATAGGAAACCTGTGGTCATATAAAACAACATGTTTAGTTGGCCAAAATTCTTCAGAATGTGACTGTAAAGATGACTCAGGTCTCATCTTGACAATGCTGATGAAAAACTGCTAAGATCAATGATACCTCTTGAGAAATTACAGGTGCAGGTTTTGTCTTCCAACTTTTACCTTATGACATTACATTCTCTGTCACTGCACTCTATATTTGATAGAGCAAATACATCAACTTGCATGTGAAATCACCATTTCTGTCAACATGCCTATGAAGGACTGAGCGGAAAGTTGAAGGATTGTCTGAAAATGATAATCTTCTCCAAGACAGTCCCACTTCCTAATACTAGGAATACTAGTACAAGTAATACTAGGACTTGTGGGACACAAGTTTTTAACCATTTGCCAATAATAAAATACTCTAGTAAAGAAAGACAAGAGTTCAGATATGAATGCTTCCAAATAATATTCCATGCCAGACCTGCATGTTGCTGGTAAATGACCATATCCAAGAACACTAGGGTGGGTTAGAGACTCACTTTTTTATTTGAAAGTGATTGTGCCATGGAAGCTTATCAGGCTGAGGGAAGTGTTCTGGTTCCTATTGAAGGTCCAATGTGTCATCTCATCCCTGTCAGCTAGCAACATTTCTCCTGCAAAGGCAACTCCTACCTGTCAGAGGTAGGTGAAGGTGAAGAACACTCTCTGTGACTTTATTCATTCATGATTACTTTGCAAATTCTAATTAAGCCTTTGTGAACTCAGATTTTCACAGTGTTCCTCACTCTTCTGTCGGCAATGTGCAGACACTTTTATTCAAACAGTTAATATCACTGTAGTGCAATCAAGTTGCAAAAGCTTTAAAAGCACTTCAAAGTCTGAAAAATTGTCCAGGAGAATTGAATTATAATCTGTTTTTTCGGATGAGAGTTTGTCACCCTCTATTTTTTCGGGGTAGTTTCGGGAGCCAAAGAGTCTGTCACTTCCAAACCGACAGTGCTTAGGGAGCCCAGACTTTTCCTAACAAATTCCGTAGCTTGTGTTGGTGGTGCCGGTGAAGTGAGCCATCATGAGAGCACTGATCATTCACCCCAGCTGGATTTGTTTGTCACTGATGCAAAGTGGGGGATGAGGAAGGGGTAGGAGTGTGGTCTGCTGGTACTGTTCATGTCTTTAAAAGTCATCACAGCTGTGAAGGGAAACCCTAGAAAAAGTACAGCATGTCAGCAGAGAGCAGAATTCACTTTAAGTGCTGCATGCCAGGCAAACTGTCATTTCCCCCCCAGCTGTTCAAGTGACTGGGTGTTTCCATGAATAGCAAGATTTACTGGCAGGCTGTGGTCACATCACCCGAGGAGAAAATCTATAATTTTTCAGCTCTGAAAAAATCCCCTGTGTAAGTTTTAAGGAATCTTAATTCTCAGATCTTCTTTTCCTGGAGTGTTTTAAGAATATATCAGAAAATTTACCGCTTTGCAGACTGAAGACAAAAGGGGATTCCAGCAAGAATTTGAACATCATTGGTTGAAGCCCAGGAGTAGTGGAAGTGCCTTGACTCAAATAGATTAGCCATGACCTCTAACTCCAGTCCCTCTCAAGATAATGATTTATTTTCAACATTCATAAGCATTAACTTTGATGGACTTTTAAGAGAAATTTCTTTTTCTTTATTGAGATGTCTTTAAATTTGACTGTCTTTTAAAGTCAGCTGTAACAGGACCTGGTGCTGAGAGATGCCAAGAACTGATCACCTGCTCCCCAGCTTTCTTTGTGTGGAGAAGAAAATAACTGTCTACCAGAGCTGTAGAGTTTAGGATATGGGAAACTGGGTGTCAAAGAGTAATGCTTTTGCTTTCAGCTCATAATAACAAAAAGGTGCTTAAAATTAAGATTCAAAGTCTGTGCTTATGGCCTGCAGAGATTATGAGATTCCAGGGCTAGGTGCTACTGCATCTTAGCGGTGTGCGAAGATCAAAGTCAATTACTTCAGCAACCAAAGAGGGGTTTAGAAGTCCAGATTTTGGCATGTAGTTCTGAAAAACCTTCTCCTGTGTTAAGGATAAGCAAAAGGAACGCAGCTTTATAAGACAGAAGTCCTTGCAAATGGGAATATTGTTTTCCACGTGCAAACAACATGTGCGTACAGTTTGGTGCTTAGATGTACAGTTACTTGAACAATGCCTTTTTTTTTTTTTAGTCATAGCATCAGTAGATCTCATTCCAGCATGCATTAACCTAAGTATTGTATATAAGTCACTGGAGTTAAGTTTTTCATTCTTTTTGGCACAAGCCATCTCTGGGCTGAAGCTCTATATCGAATTTCCAGGCCCTCACTTCCATGAAGCTATGGAGAAATTGTACATAGTCCAGAGAAGGCGAACAAGGATGACAACAGTCTTGAAAAACATGACCTTTGAAGGAAGGTTTAAATGATGGAGTCTGTTTAGTCTAAAGAAGCAGAGACTACAGCTGACATGATAACAGCTCTCTGATATATGTAAAGTTATCATGAAGAGGCCAGTGATAAATTGTTCTGTGAACATTTGGGAGCTGGACAAGAAGCAACTGACATTTCAGCAAAGGAGATTCAGGTGAGATTTTAGGAAAATATTTTTTATAAGTAGGGTTAAGCATTGCAACACGCTACTGAGGGAGCCAGTGAAATCTCCTTCTCATGCATATTTCATAACAAACATCTGTTGAGGATGGTCTTGGAAAACGGAAACCTTGGCATCCAAGTGAGGGGGTTGTCCAAATGGCCTTTGAAGTCCTCTTCTGATTTACTTTCCTGTGCTTGTAAATTTTCTTTGTGTGTGTGTCTTGTTTGCACACCCTGTGAAATATGATGATTTTTAAGCTGTTGATTGGAAGGTGTGTCTTTGGACATCTTCGATCTTAATGTGTTCAACCCCTGCCACATTTCCTCATCTGGTATTGAAATCATCACTGGACAGGGTGACCTGGCAGGAGCTTCCTAGTATCTCAGAAAGCCCTGGAGCAAGCCTTGAAGGCTCCTCAGTCACCAGATCCCTTAGGCAAGGTGCCAAAGAGTCTTTTAAGGCAGTTTAAAACAGTGTTTTAAAGCTATTCTCTGCTTTCTTGCCTGCTCCCTGGAGTGCAGTTCTTATATACAAGAAACAGAGCTACTGCAGGTCTTGCTCTACTGAAAGAAAGCCAAAAGTTTTCTTTTCTTCTTGTAAGAGAGTGTGATTGGAGGTAGGTGGGGATGAGGGGACTCGAATACATAATCCTAAAGATTTGTGGGTGTATTTTTCTCCGTTAGGTTTTAATGGCTCTATGACTTGCTAATAGCAAAGTACTAATGTAAACTGTTGCTTCTTTCCTTTTAGGTTGTTGCAGGATGGGAATAATGGGGGAAGTCCTGTACTTTCTCTTTGATCAGGTAAATGATTCTTTGGGGGCTCTGAAAACATTAGTGACAAACAAATGCTGCTGGTTTGGTTTCACTTGAAGCTTCTACAGAATCTAAACAGCGGAAGTCATCAGAAGACATATGTTTTTCATGAAAAATGTGTTGTTTATAATGTTTGCTTTTTAAGAAGAAAAATGACCCATTCTGGAATTTTTCTGACATTACTGTAACTGTTAAAGTTTTACTATTTTTTTAATTAAAAATTCAGTTCTTATCTATTCTAATTTTCTCAGTTTATTGTTCTGTGAGTATTACTTTATCATTCCCTTCTCCAACTTCCCTTTTCCCTCATTTTGTCATAGGCTTTACAGCCTCTGCAGTGCCCTGGGAACTGTCAGTGTGAGAGCATGTGGGCACATGCGTGGTCCTTTAACTGTTGGTTTGTGGTTCGTTTTGCCTTTGAAATTCTCTCTTACACCTTGTATCTGTTATTACTCCTGGTGTAAAACTGGATCCCATCTTTTTTCTGGTTTTGTTCTGTTGGAAGATGACTGGCTGACAGAAATGTATCTTTTGCTCTGGTGGATTTTATTTCCTTTGGCAACAGCCTCTCTGTCTCCATCTTCCTGGATGTGACCCTTGCTCTGCCTTTCTCTGATTATTCAGCAGTTGTGTTCAGGTTGACCTCCATTAAATCTGCAGCTACCTTGAATGACACAGGCTGGTTACCATTGCTTTGTAGCTGTAAGAGACTGGATTCAGAAACACCATCTGTGTGTCCTGCGTTATCTTAATTTTTGTTATGTGCTGTCAGTAATGGCTTTTTGAAACCTCACTATCAGGTAATTGGGAGAGTGCATAGCAACACAAAACAGCATTCTTTTGTGTGTGTTTTGTCTTTTTGGTCAGAGTTTTCACTATGGTTTCTGCTTTCAGATTGCAATATTCTTAGCCTCAGATTCCCATTTGGCACTAGCTGATTTGCTGTGTTGTTCTGTGGCCTTTTGCTGTTACAAAATAAGGTTACAAAACTTGCTCTCAGTTTCCTGGCCACAGATGATACCTGCACGCTGCCAGCAGACCACTCTTCCGAACTGGAGCTGTAATCCACTGTAGCAATATTGCTTCCTGACGTACAGAGAGGATATGCCAATTCTGATCTTTTCTCACAATATCCGTTTGAGATTTCAGAAAGCTGTAAAATATTTGCTTTTACTCTAAAACCTCTGCTAATGCACATGACGCGTATGTGGTTTGCTTTAAGCTGAGTATTCAGGACTACCCAGAAGGCACATCCCTCTGCTCTATGATGTCAGATCTTAAATTTGGTGAGATTACCACTAAGCTACCTTGAAATGAAATTCCTGCCTTGCACATGCATCCTGGTAGCATCTATGTGGGGTAAAAATATAATGTCTCAGAGTAGGTTTTCTTATAAGATGTCCAGAGTCACATTTTGAATCGTTACAATCTGTAGAGCCTTGTCCTGGAAAGAGCCTTTCTGGTTGCCTTAAAGCATCTAGCATCAGCCACAATGAGAGACAGAAATCCCTCTTCCTTTACTGGCTGAAGAGTCTGCATAAAATGCATTTGCTTGAGGATGTTTGTGGTTGTTTTATACAGTACTTTATAAAACTTGTGCCATTCACCCAAAAGTGAGTAGAGGGAATCCATCCATAAACATCATTACTGATATCCTTATCCCAGCATCTCTCTGAGCACACCTCCTTTGTCTCCTGGAGCTATACTAGTAGATGCTCTAGACCGACTTTACGTAGCCACTGATCCTACACTAATTCTGAGACAACACGTGTTCACTCGAGTTGTTCTGTAAGTCTGCGGTGTTTTATGGCAAATGCTTTTCTCTTGACCAGTTTTAGTCTTCCAAACGTCTGTTTCTTGTTCTATGACTTTCTCCATATTTCTTCACTTGGCTTTAACTGCCTCAAGGAGCCTGCGCTTTTGATAAATGCGCACAAAGTCCTTAGAGTTGGCTGCTTCTGTTGGTTGCTGGGTTTGTTTCACACTTTCTCATCCAGGTATTTCCCAATTGCTTGTGTCTTTCAGAATTTCCTGAATCTTGAGTCCTGGTGATCTCAGTCCTGGTGGACTCCAGTTCACTGGACTTTATTTTGCTATTCACATGCTGGCAAGTGGTCAGGGTTTGTCATAGCTAGATACCATGATGACCATTTGCCACAACAATTGTTTCTTGCTTGATACCTAACAGGCCAACTGTGAAGTCTAGCTGATCCCCTTAGTCCCAGCAATGTTTTCTCAATTCTTTCACTCTTCTTCTGGCAGAACCCTTGATAGTATTTGGATTCTCAGTAGACGTCACTCTGTCTTTCCGTCTGGATTGCTCTCCTGGAGTCTGTGCATGGCTCTTCACTGCTTTAAGAACTTTAATTTCATTCCGTTCTGTCTCGGGACTTAAGTTGCAATGGTGAACTGTACTTACTGAAGTGCTGCAGCCTTGATCGTCTTGTTCCCATATGCACACAAATTCCCTGAATCTTCTCCAACCTCTTTCCCCCAGTACCTACTCTTTTCCCCAATACCCATGCAGGGGGCTAACCTATCCTGTACACTTTCTGTCAACGACTTCTATAGTGGATGTTATTGAACAGTTTCCTAAGGAAGGTGGTGCATATGTTTTATGGAAAATAAGGTCTTTAACCACCTATTACATCAGGGATATAGGAACCTCCTGTAGAAAGTGAAGAGTCATAGTTGCATTGAGGTCTGAATTACACTTCATTTGAGCACAATAATTCCCAGCTTCCCTCTGGCAAGGTAATCTTTCCTTCTGAATTTAGTGTGTCCTTCCACCCCCTCTCTTGCCCCTCAGAAGATGGCTCTGTGCCATTTAATTCCTCTTTCCATTGATTTCCTTTTCAAATCTCAGTCATGGGAATGAAAACAAGGGTGTGTTTGGGGTGTTTTTTGTTTTGTTTTGTTTGTTTGTTTTTTAATAAAGTAACCTTATCGAACAAATGTTCAAGGGAATCTCTCGGTCTTGAATTTGTCTCATTTCATCTGCAACTCAAGCCTAGAAGACTACTGTGACTTCAGTTGTCCCTGGAGGTTATGCTTAAGTCTGAGTCTAAATTTAAGTGCCTTCTCAGAAAATCAGTTCAGTTATAGATGGGGGAGGGGTATACTGACTGTGTGGAAGAGCCACAAATTTAAGAATAATATTCAGGGACGTCTACGTGCCTCTGAAGGAATTTCTATGCAGTAGGTCCCAGAGCCCAAGTGAGGAGCCCTTGTCATCAGAAGGACTCTGGCTAAGTGCAGGGGCTTTCCCACAAAAAGCTTTTTGCAGGACTGGGGCCTGCATAAACAACGGAAGAAATTTTTCTGCATTTCTGTCTCATCACAGTGTGTTCCCAGCAATGGTTTCAGAGAGTGAATAGATCCAAAAAATGAGCATCTTCATAGAGTATGCACTTGATTCTTTGCTGATTGGAGACATGGGAATGGATGTTGATGTTTTGGAAACCTCCTAACCTAAACTGTTTCTTGATTCTCATGTGACTCAGACACAAGTAAGCAGATCTTCTCTGCTTGTACTCCAGTGTTATTTAAATTACTGAAACTGCACAGGATGGTTTAAATTAGCTCAGAACAATAGAGCCTATTCAGGTTTTTGGTGAATCCACTAAATCCTTTTTGGCTGGTTATAAGAAGCCTGTATTTGTAAATGAATGGATTTTGCTGCCATTTTAGAATCATAGAATCACTAG
>NW_010228688.1:0-1777 GCF_000690775.1 Eurypyga helias
AGTGTTGGGTTGGTGGTTGGACTGGCTGATCTTATGGGTCTTTTCCAACTTTAGTGACTCTGATTCAGTTTAATATTACAAAGAATAACCTTTCCTTATTTAATATTTAAATCATGCTATGTAATTTTGTCCCCAGTGTAAGGCCAGCACTGTGTTTGTCCCTACAGTCTGTTTACTAGTTTATTGATATGCATGCTAGTCTCACTCTCTCACCTCCTGAGCTCCTGTTGCCTATAAATATCCTGAAGGAGCTCCAAGAGTACTTGGTTTTCCAGAGCACATATATCAAACAGAGACAGTAAAGCTTACTATCAGAATCAGAATGAATATTTCTGAGTAAAAGAAACAAATGGTTGGTTAAAGCTCTGTCCCTCATCCACCATATAACATTTTTTTCTAAATTGGTCAACAAAAACACTAGGACACTAGTATTGACTATCATAACACAATACAACCAACATTACTGAAGAAAATCTTGCCAATTACTTGAAAAGACAGAGGATAGGAGTGAGTAGAAAAGAGGAATCTAAACTAACGCATGAGTCTCCAGCCCAACTATTATCTCATGGAGTGTGTTTCTTAATTATGCAGCTTCACCATAACATACAATCCTAGCTGTATTCAGCTGTATTATGTAACATCTGTGGATTTTTTAGCTCTTAAAAAATATTTTTATCTAAACAAAAAGCATTAAGAATATCCTTGTATACCTGATTAAAATCTATACTTACGCATGAGCTTGTTCAGCCTGGAGAAGAGAAGGCTCCAGGGAGACCTTATAGCACCTTCCAGTGCCTGAAGGGGCTACAAGGAAGCTGAGGGGGACTTTTTACAAGGGCCTGTTGTGGGGTTACCCACTAGTTACCCCTAGTTACAAGGGGTAACGGGTTTAAATTGAAAGTGGGGAGGTTTAGATTGGATATCAGGAAGAAGTTCTTCCCAGAGAGGGTGGGGAGGCACTGGGACAGGTTGCCCAGAGAAGCTGTGGATGCCCCATCCCTGGAAGTGTCCAAGGCCAGGCTGGATGAGGCTTGGAGCAACCTGGTCTAGTGGAAGGTGTCCCTGCCCATGGTAGGGGGCTTGGAACTAGATGGTCTTTAAGGTCCCTTCCAACCCAAATCTTTCTATGATTCTATGATTGCTACCCTTCTCTTCTAACTAACTCTCATGGCACACAACATGTCACAAACCTGTGTCACCCTCCTAGGCAGTGAGACCTTTGCTTTATAGCAAACTGAGGACTACCAGAATGGCACAGTCCCCAAGCTAGCCTATGTTGAGCTCCATTTTGCTGTCACCATCACCGCCTCTGTACCTGAGCTCTCTCATTTAAAGTTACCTCAGATATGTCTACACACTACATACAGAGATTGCTGGGTTGATGCATGTATCATCGAGTGATATCTTACATTTTGAGTAGTCTTAATTTTTTCCCATGTGACTTACTGTGAAGTGAATCATCATTTGTATTAGGTTTGGGTGGCAAGGTTTTGGTAGCAGGGGAGCTACAGTGGTGGTTTTTGTGAAAATCTGCTGGAAGCTCCCCTGTGTCCAACAGGGCCAATGCCAGGCAGCTCCAGTATGAACCCACTGCAAGCCAAGACTCAGCCCATCAGTGATGGTGGTGGCACCTCTGGAACAACGTGTTTGAGAAGGGAAAAAAACCCCAACAATTCAGCAAGAGAAATTGCAGCCAGAGAGAGAAATTGAGATGTGAGAGAAACAACCCAAGGCCAGTGGAGAAGGAAGGGAGGAGGTGGTCACAGATTCACAGAGT
>NW_010228689.1:0-10454 GCF_000690775.1 Eurypyga helias
GCTTGGGATTGCCCCAACCCCAACATGAGCTGTGGAATCTAAAAACGACATCTTGCCAAACTCACCTGAGATTTTGGACCATTATAATTGGGATTTGAAACATAAATAAAGGTTTGGAAGCCAAAGCTAAGGCTGTGGAAAAGGAAAATGAGAATTTGGACACTTGAACTGTAGCTTTGGAAGCTAAGAATAGGCTTTCTGTACCAGAAACAGAGGGTTTGGGCCTTTCACAATGAAACTTTTTGACCTAAAGGAAAGCTTTACACTTTAGAATTAAAGATTTCCCCTCGAAAAATGAGGCTTTGGACATTCAAAATCAGACCTTGGGAGTTCAAAATGGCATGCTGGGTCCTTATGATGAATCTTTGGCTTCTAAGCAGAGCTTGGAGCCAAAAATGAGGGTTTAGACCCTCGAAAGGAGGTCTTGAACCACAGAATCAAAACCATGGCTTCTACACGGGCACATTCTGAGGCACAAATGAATCTTTGTGATGCAGGAAGGATGGTTTGGACACTCATGGGGACTACTGTATCCTAGCAATGACTGTCTGGATCCTTAAATGACCATTTTGGGGCCTTACCATTTGGCTTTGGCAAAGCAAAAGGCAGCTTTGGAATCTAAAACTGAGATCTTGCCAAACTTACCTGAGCTCTTGGACCAATAAAATGAGGCTTTAAAACTAAACAATGGCTTTGGGAGCCAAAGCTAAGACTGTGGAAAAGGAAAATGAGGATTTGGACACTCTAGCTGATGCTTTGGAGTCTCAGAAAAGGCTTTCTGTGCCAGAAACGGAGGGTTTGGGCCTTCACAACGAAGCTATGGGACTGAAAGGAAAGATTTACACTTTGAAATGAAAGCTTTCTCCTCAAAAAATGAGGCTTTGGACGTTCAAAATCAGATTTGGGATTTTAAAGCGGCACGCTGGGCCCCTTAAAATGTGTCTTTGGCCTTCAAAGCAAAGTTTGGAACTTATAAAGATGAACTTGGACCCCGGAAGATGACTGTTTGGACCCTAGAAAAGAGCCCTTGCACCACTGAATCAAAACCATGACGTCTACAAATGAATATTCTGAGGCAAAAATGAAGCTCTGTGATGTAGAAAGGATGGTTTGGACACTCTAAGGTGAGTTCTATATCCTAGCAACAACTGTCTGGATCCTAAATGGAGCATTCTGGGGCCTTACCTAGAGGATCTGGCAAATCAAAAGGCAGCTTTGGAATCTAAAACCGAGATCTTCCCAAAGTGAGCTGAGCCTTAGTACCATTTTAAGGGAGACTGGAACATAAATAAGGCTTTCCAAGTTTAGGTCAAGACTGTGGAAAAGGAAAATGAGAATTTAGACCTTCTAATTGTAGAATTGTAGCCTCAAAAAAAGACTTTCTGTGCTAGAAAAGAACAATATTGGCCCTCACAGTGAAATTTGGGACCTAAATGAAAATTTTACACTTTAGAATGAAAGCTTTCTCCTCGAAAAATGAGTCTTTGGACATTCAAATTCAGACTTCGGGAGTTAAAAATGGAATGCTGGCCACTTACAATCAGTTTTTGGCCTTCAAAACACAGCTTTGAACTTATAAAGCAGAGCTTGGACCCAAAAACTGACGGTTTGCACCACAGAAAGGAGGTCTTGAACCACAGAATAAAAGCTATGTCCTCTTGAATTCTATATCCTGAGGCAAAAATTAAGCTTTGTGATGTAGAAAGGATGGTTTAGATAGAGTTATATTTGGTTTAGGGTTAGGGTTGGAGCTCTGTTAGGGTTAGGGTTAGGGCTTTGTTACGGTTAGGGATATGTTATCTTTAAGGACGGGGTTAGTCTTAGACCTACATTACGTTTAGTGTTATGGTTAGGGTTAGAGCTATTTTAGGGTAAGGGTAAAGGGCTAATTTAGGTGTATTGTTTATGTTAGGATTAGAGTTATTTTAGGGTTAAGTTTAGGTTTAGAGCTATGTTATTGTTAGGGTTATGGTTAGAGCTCGGATTACGGTTATGGTTAAGGGCTATGTCAGGGTTAAGGTTAGAGCTGTGGTTTGAGCTAGGTTTAGAGCTATGAGTGGGGTTAGGGTTAGATCTATGTTAGTTTTAGAGTTAGGGTTAGAGCTGTGTTAGGGTTAAGGTTAGGGTTAGAGCTAAGTTAGGTTTATTCTTATCATTACAGCTTTGTCCGGGTTAGGGTTAGATGTATGTTAGGGTTAAGGTTAGGCTTTGAACTATTTGAGGTTTAGGGTTAGGGTTAGAGCTTTGTAAGAGTTAGATTTCAGGTTAGAGCTATGTTAGTTTTAGCGTTAGGGTTAGGTTAAGAGGAATGTTAGGGTTAGTGTTAGGGTTAGAGTTATGTTTTAAGGTAAGGGTTAGATTTAGAGCTATGTTTGGGTTAGTTTTTGGGTTAGAGCTATGTTAGGGTTAAAGTTAGATTTGGGGTTAGGGTTAGGTTTAGGGTTAGAGCTATGTTGTTTAAGGGTTAGATTTAGAGCTATGTTTGGGTTAGTTTTTGGGTTAGAGCTATGTTAGGGTTAAAGTTAGATTTGGGGTTAGGGTTAGGTTTAGGGTTAGAGCTATGTCAGGGTTAAGTTTGGTTGGTTATGTAAGGGTTAGTGTTAGGAATAGAGGTATAAAGTTTACGGTTAGGTTTAGAGCTATGTTAGGATTAGAGTTAGGGTAAGAGTAAATTTAGGGTTAGGGTTAGAGCTATGTTAGGTTTAGGGTTACAGTTAGAGCTATGTTAGTGTTAGGGTTTTGGTTTGAGCTTTGTTAGGTTTAGTGTTTATGTTAGGGTTAGAGGTATTTTAGGCTTAGGGTTAGTGTTAGGGTTAGAGCTGGGTTAGGGTTAGAGTTAGAGCTATGTAAGCGTTTGGTTTTGGGTTAGGATATGTGCTATGTTAGGGTGATTGTTAGGGTTAGGGTTAGAGCTATGGTAGGGTTTGATTCAGGACTAAAATTATGTTAGGTTTAGGTTGAGAGTGATGTTAGGGTTTGGTTTAGGTTTAGGGTTAGAGCTAGATTAGGTTTATGGTAAGGGGTACGGCTAGAGCTCAGTTAGGTTTATATTTAGGGTTACTGCCTAGAGCTCGGTTAGGTTTGGGGTTAGGGTTCATGTTAAGATATGGGTCAGAGCTATGTGAGATTTAGGGTTAGGGTTAGGGTTAAGGATATGTAAGGTTTACGGTTAAGTTTAGTGATAGAGCTATGATATGTTTCAACTTAGATTTATGCTTAGAGCTATGTTAGGTTTAGAGTTAGGGTTAGGGTTATGTTAAGTTTACAGTTAGGGTTAGTGTTAGGGCTATGTAAGGTTTGTGGTTAGGGTTAGGGTTAGAGCTATGTTAGGGTTACACTTAGAGGTATCCTAAGTTTAGGGTTAAATTTATGCTTTGAGATAAGTTAGATTTAGTGTTAGGGTTAGGGTTAGAGCTATGTTAGGGTAAGAGTAAAGATCTACTTTAGGTATATTGTTTATGTTAGGGTTAGAGGTATTTTAGGGTTAAGTTTAGGTTTAGAGCTATGTTATTGCTAGGGTTATGGTTAGAGCTAGGGTTAGGGTTAAGGTTAGAGCTATGGTAGAGTTATGGTTAGATTTGGGGTTAGGGTTAGGTTTAGGGTTAGAGCTATGTCAGGGTTAAGTTTGGGTTGGTTATGTAAGGGTTAGTGTTAATGTTAGGATTAGCGATATCAAGTTTAGGGTTGGAGTTAGGTTTAGAGCTATGTTAGGATGAGGCTTAGGGTAAGAGTAAATTTAGGGTTAGGGTTAGAGCTATGTTAGGTTTAGGGTTACAGTTAGAGCAATGTTAGTGTTAGGGTTTTGGATTGAGCTATGTTAGGTATAGTATTTGTGTTAGGGTTAGAGGTATTTTAGTCTTAGGGTTAGCATTAGTGTTAGAGCCAGGTTATGTTTGTGTTATGATATGAGCTATGTTTGGTATAGGGTTAGGGTTAGGGTTAGAGCTAAGTAGGCTTAGGGTTAGATGTATGTCAGTTTTATGGCTTGGGTTACGGTTAGAGTTAGACCTATGTAAGCATTTGATTTGGGGTTAGGGTTAAAGCTATGTTAGGGTTATTGTTAGGGTTAGGGTTAGAGCTAAGTAGGCTTAGGGTTAGATGTATGTCAGTTTTATGGCTTGGGTTACGGTTAGAGTTAGACCTATGTAAGCATTTGATTTGGGGTTAGGGTTAAAGCTATGTTAGGGTTATTGTTAGGGTTAGGGTTAGAGCGATGTTAGGGTTCAGTTTAGGGTTAGAGTTAGAGCTAGCTTAGGTTTATAGTAAGGGGTACGGCTAGAGCTCAGCTAGTTTTATATTTAGGGGTACTGCCTAGAGCTCGCTTAGGTTTGGGGTTAGGGTTCATGTTAAGGTATGGGTCAGAGCTATGTGAGGTTTAGGGTTAGGGTTAAGGATATGTAAGGTTTACAGTTAGGTTTAGTGCTAGAGCTATGATACATTTCAAGCTAGATTTATGCTTAGGACTTAGGTTTAGTGTTAGGTTTATGTTTAGAGTTATGTTAGGGTTAGGGTTAGGGCTGTGTTAGGGTTTGGTTTAGGGTTAGGATTAGAGCTATGGTAGAGTCTGGGTTATGGTTACAGCTATGTTAGTTTAGGTTTAGGGTTAAGGTTAGAGCTATGTTAGGGTTGGGTTAGGTTTAGGGTTAGAGCTAGCTTTATAGAGTTAGCTAGGTTTATAGTTAGCAGTAGGACGAGAACTCGGTTAGGTTTATGTTTAGGGTTATGGCTAGAGCTCAGATAGCTTTAGGGTTAGGGTTCGGGTTAAGGTATGGGTCAGAGCTATGTTAGGTTTAGGGCTATGTTAGGTTTACAGTTAGGGTTAGTGTTAGGGCTATGTAAGGTTTACCATTAGAGTTAGGGTTAGAGCTATGTTAGGGTTACATTTAGAGGTATCCTAGGTTTAGGGTTAAAGTAATGCTGAGAGATAAGTTAGGTTTAGTGTTAGGGTTTGGGTTAGAGATATGTTACTTTTAGGCTTAGGGTTAGACCTATGTTATTGTTAGCTTTAGGGTTAGGGTAAGAGTTATGTTGTGTATTGTTTATGTTAGGTTTATAGGTATTTTAGGGTTAAGCTATGTTACTTTTAGGCTTAGGGTTAGAGCTAGGTCAGTGTCAGGGTCAAGGTTAGGGTAAGAGCTCTTTTAAGTGTATTGTTTATGTTAGGGTTAGAGGTATTTTAGGGTTAAGGTCAGGTTAAGAGCCATGTTATTGTTAGGGTTACAGTTAGAGCTAGGGTTAGGGTTATTTTTAGGGTTAGAGCTATGTCAGCTTTAGGTTTGGGTTGGTTATGTAAGAGTTAGTGTTAGTGTTAGGAATAGAGGTATGTTTAGGGTTAGGGTTAGGTTTATAGCTGTTTTAGGATTAGAGTTAGGGTAAGAGTAAATTTAGAGTTAGGGTTAGAGCTATGTCAGGGTTACAGCTATGTGTAGAGTTAAGATTAGGGTTAGAGCTGTTAGTTTTAGGGTTAGGGTTAGGGTTAGACCTTTATTAGGGTTAGAGCTATGTTAGGTTTAGGGTTGGGGTTAGCTTTGTGTTAGGGTTAGGGTTAGAGGTATGTTTGCTTTAGGTTTAGGGATAGGGTTAGAGCTATATTAGGGTTAGTGTTAGGGCTGGGGTTAGAGCTTTGTTGGTGTTAAGATTACAGTTAGACCAATGTTACCCTTAGGGTTTAGAAATATTATTGTTAGCATTGGAGCTAGGGTTAGGTTAAGGTTTAGATGTAGGGTGAGTTTTAGGCTTAGGTTTAGGTTTAGGCTTAGAGCTATGATAGTTTTAGGGTTAGGGTAAGAGCTGTGTTAAGATTAGGATTAGGGTTAGATGTAGGTTAGGGTTAGGGTTAGGATAAGGGTTTTGTTATGGTTAGGCTTAAGGTTAAGGTTAGAGCTATGTTACGGTTTGGTTTAAGGTTAGAGCCATGTTAGGGTTAGGGTTAGAGCTATGTTACAGTTAGGGTTAGAGCTATGTTTGGTTTAGGGTTAATATTAGGGTATGAGCCTTTTTAGGGTTCGGGTTATGGTAAGGTTAGTGTTAGGCAGAGGTTTAGGATTAGGTTTAGGTTTAGGGTTAGATGTAGATTTATGGTGAGTTTTGGAGCTAGGGTTAGACTTAGGGTTAGGGTTTGGGTTACGGTTAGAGCTAGGGTAGGGCTTAGGGTTAGGTTTAAGGCTAGACCAATTATGTTAGGTTTATAGATTGGGTTAGGGATAGACCTCGGTTAGGTTTATGATACGCATTAGGGCTACATATCTGTTAAGCTTAGGGTTAGTGTTAGGTCTATGTTAGGTTTAGGTTTAGGGTTAGAATTTTAGGGTTTTAAGGGTCAGGGGAAGAGCTGTCATGTTTAGGGTTGTGGTTAGCATTAGGTTTAGCATCAGTGTTAGGCTTAGAACAATATTTGCTTTAGGCTTAAGGTTAGGATTTGACCTTTGTTAGGTTTAGGGTTAACTTAAGCATTACTGTAAGTGTTAGAGCTATGTTAGGTTCAGGGTTAGAGCTAGGTTATGTTTAGAGTTAGCATTAGGATAGAGCAATGTTAGGGTTAGGTTTATAGCTATGTTACATTTAGGGTTAGAACTATGTTATGTTCAGGGTTAGGGTTAGTGTTAGGGATATGTAAAGTTTATGGTTAGCTTTAGTGTTAGAGCTATGACAGTGTTCAAGGGCGAGAACTCGGTTAGGTTTATGTTTAGGATTATGGCTAGAGCTCAGTTAGCTTTAGGGTTAGGGTTCAGGTAAAGGTATGGGTCAGAACTATCTTAGGTTTAGGTTTAGGGTTAGGGTTATGTTAAGTTTACAGTTAGGGTTAGTGTCAGGCCTATGTAAGTTTTACGGTTAGAGCTATGTTAGAGTTACACTTAGAGGTATCCTCGGTTTTAGTTTAGATTTATGTTTAGAGTTAAGTTAGGTTTAGTGTTACGGTTAGAGCTATGTTAGGGTTAGGGTTAGAGCTATGTTAGGTTTAGGGTCAGTGTGAGGGTTAGACTATGTTTTATTTAGGGTTAGTATTATGGGTAGAGATAGGGTTATTGTTAGGGTTAGGATTAGGGTTAAGGATTAGGGTTAGGATTAGTTTTAGCGTTTCAGGGTAAGGGTTAGAGCCTTGTTAGATTTAGGGTTAGCGTTAGAGCTATGTTAGGTTTATGGTTAGGGTTAGATCTATGTTAGGGTTTGTTTTAGAGTTATATTTGGTTTAGGGTTAGGGATAGTGTTTGAGCTACGTTAGGTTTAGGGTTAACATTAGCCCTATATAAGGTTTAGAGCTATTTAAACCTATGTCAGGTTTAGGGTTAGGGTTAGCAGTAGAGCTATTTTGGGGTTGGGCTTAGGGTTAGAGCTATGTTAGGGTTAGGCTATTAGGGTTATGTTTGGTTTAGGGTTAGGGATAGGGTCTGACCTATGTTAGGTTTAGGGTAAAGGGTTAGGGTTAGGGATAGGGTTAGAGCTAAGGTTAGGGTTAGGGTTTGAGCTTTGTTAGGGTTAGTTTAATGGTTGGGGTTAGAGCTTTGTTAGCTTTAGTGTTAGTATTAGGGTTAGACCTGGTGTTATACCTATGGTTAGGGTTAAGTTTAGGGTTAGGGATAGAGATATGTTATGGTTACGGTTAGAGTTGTGTTAGGGTTGGAGGTTCGTAAGTGTTAGTCTTAGGGTAAGAGCTATGTTAGGGTTTGGCTTAAGGTTAGAACTATGTTAGGGTTAGGATTAGAGCTATGGTAGGTTTAGTGTTGGGGTTAGATCTGGTTTAGGTTTAGATCTGTATTAGACTTAGAGTTAGGGTCAAAGCTATATTTGATTTAGGGTTAGGGTTTTTTCTGTTTTAGGGTTAATGTTAGGGTTAGGGCTCTGGTTGAGGGTTAATGTTTGAGCTTGAGCTTGGTTAGGGTTAGGGTTAAGGCTGAAGCAATGATTTTAGTTTTAGGTTTATGGTTACAGCTGGAATTGCGGTTATGGTTGGAGATAGGATTGAGGTTAGGGGTAGGGTTAGAGCTAAGGTTAGGGTTTGAGCTATGTTAGGGTTAGTTTAATGGTTGGGGTTAGAGCTATGTGAGGTTTAGGGTTAGTGTTCGAGCTTTGTTAACTTTAGTGCTAGGGTTAGACCTAGGGATAGACCTAGAGTTAGGGTTAGGTTTAAATTTAGCCTTAGGGATTAGACTTACGATAGTATGTTTATAGTTAGAGTTAGGGGTAGACCTCAGTTAGGTTTATAGTTAGGTGTAGGAGTAGAGCTATATAAGGGTTAGGGTTACAGCTGTGTTAGGGTTGGGATTAGGGTTAGAACAATGTCAGGGTTAGGGTTTAAATATGTTAGGTTTAGTGTTAGAGCTAGGGTTAAGTTAATGGTTTGAGATAGTGCTAGTTTAGGTTTAGGATTAAGTTTAGGCTTAGAGCTTTGATAGTTTCAGGGTTAGGGTTAGAATTATGTTAAGCTTAGGGTTAGAGCTATGTTAGGTTTGACATTAGGTTTAGATCTGTGTTAGGTTTAGATGTGTGTTATGTTAGAGTTAGGGTTAGAGTTATGTTTGATTTAGGGTTAGTGTTAGGGTTTGAGCTTTCTTAGGTTTAGGGTTAGGGTTAAGGCTACAGCAAAGAGTTTTTGGGGTTACAGTTAGGATTAGGTTCAGGGTTAGGGCTAAGGCTGCAGCAAAATTGTTAGTTTTTGGGGTTAGGTTTAGAGTGAGATCTAGAATTAGTTAGGGCTGGAGATTGCGTTAGGGTTAGGTTTTGGGTTACAGTTAGAGCTATATTAGGTTTAGGGTTAGGCTTAGAGCTATGTTAAGTTTAAGGTTAGCGTTAGAGCTATGTTAGGGTTAGGGTTAGAGTTTTTTAAGTTAGGGTTAGGGTTGGAGCTATGTTAGGTTTAATTTTGGTTAGGGTTAGTGTTTGGTTTATGTTTTGGGTTAGGGTTAGGGTTAGATCTACAATTACAGTTATGGTGTGAGCTAGTTTTAGGGTTAGGGTTTGGGTTAGGGTTAGAGCTAGGATAAGGTTTAGGGTTACAGTTAAGGCTGGAGCAATAATGTTAGGTTCATAGTTAGGGTTAGGGATAGACCTTGGTTAGGATTATGTTTAGGTATAGGACTAGATATCGGTTAGGATTATTGTTAGGGTTAAAGCTTGAGTGATGTTAAGGATTATGCTTAGAGTTAGAGTATAGGTTAGATCTATGTTTGGGTTAGGGTTAGAGCTATGTTGGGATTGTGATTAGGGTTAGAGCTATGTCAGGGTTTGGTTTAGGGCTTCAGCTATGTTAGGGTAAGTGTTAGAGCCTTGCTAGAGTTAGGGATAGGGTTTCACATACGTTAGATTTAGGGTTAGGGTTAGATATATATTAGCGTTAGGGTTAGAATTATGTTTTGTTTCGGATTAGGGGTAGGATTTGAACTACATATGGGTTAGGGATAGGGTTAAGGCTGGAGTAAAGTTGTTAGTTTTGGGGGTTAGGGTTATGGTTAGTTTTAGGGTTAGATCTAGAATTTCAGCTGACGTTGGAGATAGGGTTTGGGTTATGATTATGGTTTAGGTGAGGAGTAGTGCTACCGTAAGGGTTAGGGTTAAGGCTGGAGCAATGATGTTAGTTTTATAGTTAGTCTTAGGGATAGACCTCCGTTAGGATTATGGCTAGGGGTAGGGCTAGATATCAGTTAGGTTAAGGGTTAGGGTTAGTGTCAGGGTAAGGATTAGATTTATGTTTGGGTTAGGTTTAGGGTTAAGGCTATGTTAGGTTTAGGTTTAGGGTTAGGGCTATGTTAGGGCTAGGGATAGGCTTAGAGGTATGTTAGGTTTAGGGTTAGGGTTGGATCTATGTTACCCTTAGGGTTAGAGCTGTTTTTGCTTTAAGGTTAAGGATACCGTTTGAGCTAAATTGTTTAGGTTTAGGATTAGGGATAGGGTTAGGGCTAAGTGTAGGGTTAGGTTTAGAGCTATGTTAGTGTTAGTGTTAGGGCTGGGGTTAGAGCTATGTTAGGGTTAGAGCAATGTTACAGTTGTGGTTTAGATATATTAGTGTTAGTACTGGAGCTAGGGTTAGGTTAAGGTTTAGAGCTAGGGCTAGATCTTGGGTTTTTTAGATCTGTCATGTTATAGTAAGGGTTAGAGCTATATTTGATTTAGGGTTAGTGTTAGGGTTTGAGTTTTCTTAGGTTTACGGTTAGGGTTAGAGTTAAGGCTGGTGCAAAGTTGTTAGTTTTTGGGGTTAGGTTTAGAGCTACTGTAAGGGTTAGGTTTAAGTCTGCAACAACCATGTTAGTTTTATAGCTAGGGTTAGGGATAGACCTTGGTTAGGATTATGGTTAGGTTTAGGGCTAGAGCTATGTTAGGTTAAAAGTTATGGTTAGACTTAGGGTATGGGTTACGTCTAGGTTTGGGTTCAGTTTAGGTTTAGGGTTAGGGCTATGTTATTTTTAAGGTAAGGGTTAAGCTGTGTTCCTCCATGTGTCCTGGATTCAGCCAGGAAAGGG
>NW_010228690.1:0-10060 GCF_000690775.1 Eurypyga helias
CCAAGTCCTTCTCCTCAGGGCTACAATTTCTCGATTATTGGCAAAAATAACTAAATGGATAGCATTTGGGGCAAACCCTATTAAAACTCTTTCTCTGGGACTGATGATACTGATGTCCTGATAGATGTTGTGTGTGGATGTTTGCTAGGTGTGCTCTGGCTTTCTCTGGGGGATGGCACAGGAGGGTGACACTGAAGTACCTTCTGTGACCAGGGCTGTGTGCCCGCCTTCAGCGCAGGGTCCTCATCTATTTCTAACTGTTTACGGTGGAATTTGGGTGACATCCGAGGACACGCTGCTTGGAAGGGCAGAGTCAACTCGTTCTGTGCTCCTGTCTCATGGCCTTGAGGAGGTTGAGCTCTGAAATCAGACCTAGGACTTAATGATCAGGCTTGAAGTAAACTAGGAGTTCAATTTTGTGTAACATGAAGGTTCCTTTTGGCAACATACAGGTGGTGAAAGCTGGCTGTCCATTTTAGTAAAACTTTTCCTTTAAGCCTTCTGCAGTTCCTAAATGTTTTCCAGGCTTTTTCCTTTTGAATTGGAGTTTATTTCATCAGCTAGTTTGTTTATAGGCAGGGAGAAATCAGCTTTTGCTTAGTAAAACTGCCTTTGCTTTTGCTTGGCAAAGTCTGTCCTGCTGGGGCAGGCCTCGTGGTGGCTTGGACCGATGGGTTTGTAGTAGGGCAGCATCTCTACTCCGGTGAGATTGGTCCAGCTTTGATGATGCTGCTGATGCTCCCTCCCAGCCTTGCACAAACACATCTTAAATATGAAAAAAGAAAACATTAGATTAAAATAAAAGCCCCAACCAAACCAGGGCATAAAAAACCCAAACAACTATTTTCCATTTTTATTGACGCTCGGTATTTTTGAAGGGTTACCTCTTTTATTCTGCAGATGATGTACAGAGTCCAGTGGAGGCCACAAAGATGCTCCAATGGCTGGAGCCCTTCTCTTATGGGGACAGGCTGGGAGAGTTGGAGTTGTTCAGCCTGGAGAAGGGAAGGCTCTGGGGAGACCTTATAGCACCTTCCAGTGCCTGAAGGGGCTACAAGGAAGATGGGGGGGGACTTTCTACAAGGGCCTGTAGTGACAGGACAGGGGGTGATGGGTTTAAATTGGAAGTGGGGAGGTTTCGATTGGAGATCAGGAAGAAGTTCTTCCTGGAGAGGGTGGTGAAGCATTGGAACAGGTTGCCCCTGTGATGCCCCATCCCTGGAAGTGTTAAAGGCCAGGCTGGATGAGGCTTTGAGCAACCTGGTCTAGTGGAAGGGGTCCCCAACGGGATGGTCTTTAAGGTCCCTTCTAACCTAAACCGTTCTATGATTCTATGTTCATTTGAAGATGCCAGAAGAGTTATTGGGTGATTGCCCTGTAGAGAAGCACTAAATGTGGCAAATACATGGAGTACATGTGAAACGCAGAACTGTCATTCAGGTGGAATTTAGAAATCTGTAATCATTCATGGGATGGCAGTAATTTCTTTTTAGCAGAAACAAGCTGAGCTTGGTCATTGCAAAGGTATTTTTTGTAGATGTCTTTTGGTACCCTTCTTTATGACAAGCCTCTTGTCTTCAGGGAGATGCTTTTTGCCTAAGTAAAGAAGGGATCTTTACTGCACAGCTAACCAAGGTGATAGTTTTCCCTTCTTTCTTCTCTTAGCTTCATTGTAAGGGGCGGATGCTGTGTTATAGGTCCTCTTTGAGGTCAGTCTTTGCATAGTCACCGTTTGGGCATCTGCATCCCACAGCTGCTTGCGAGACAGGTTTGCGTCTTGCTGGTGATGCAGCGAGTAAGTCTGGTCTGTCACCAGAGCACTTAACGGTTTTTCCTGGATGCTTCATTACCAGTTCATTTTTGGCAAAGCTCCTTTCCAAAACTGGTTATAAGGGATACAGCACATACTGGTTTTCTGCCTAAGGTTTTTAAAGTGGGAGCCTCTTGTTCCCAACTACAGGAGTCCCTCAGCTGATCTGACAAGTCAAGACTGAGCCTTTCTGTGAAGTCTTTATTCTTCTCAATTCTCAAGGGATGCTGGAAGAGTGGAATGGAGGTGTGTGTCTTGAATATAGAGATGTGGAATGGTATCAAGAAGGGTCATGTGTGATGCATTGAAGCCCGTTGCTTTTAGAAAGTGCATGTTGCTGTAGGAGGTGGTGGCTGGAGGAAAACTGCTTGAACTCCAAATTCCTGTAGTGCTTTTTAACCATTTAAAAAATGGTGTGAGTGTAATGGTGCTGTTCTTGATCCAGTCCATGGACACTCAGGTCTTTGTTGGACACCATGTAAAAACTGAATCCCTGTGTGAACGGGGAAGTATGCTCATCTCTGCTGTCGTGTTTTCATATTGCAGTTGACGTGACCACAGCACTGCCCTTGCAAGTTGCCCCCACTTCAGTCCCGATGGATCTGCGCTTGGACCACCAGTTTTCCATGCCGGTGACGGAGCCGACGCTGCGGGAACAGCAGCTGCAGCAGGAGCTCCTGGCGCTGAAGCAGAAACAGCAGATCCAGAGGCAGATCCTCATCGCAGAGTTCCAGCGGCAGCACGAGCAGCTCTCCCGGCAGCACGAGGCCCAGCTGCACGAGCACATCAAGGTAAGCCATGGGCTGCCCTGCGTTGGGTGACACGTGAGAGCGTCCTCTCACCAGGAGGAGAAACACAGACTCACTTAGTTTTGGTCTTGGTTTAGAGAACGATCTTTTGCAAGGGGTGTGAGCACCAGGATTTAAAATGGGGGTGATGTTGAGGAGAGGAAGCCAGGTAAGCCGGTGTCACTTTAGGCCTTATCAAACTCTGTGTGTATTCAGAAATCCTCTGCCACAGCTGACTTGCAAGACCTACACCTGGATTTGGAAAATTTGCATAGCCCAACTTCAGTAGAACTGAACCCACCAGGAAGGTCTTTAGGCTACCTGCTACTAATATCACACATTTGGGAGTAGAATGGCGTATAAACTGCTCTCTGGATGTACGCTGACAGCGCAAGGTGCAAACCAAACCTTGGGAGCTCAGCATCTCTGCGTGGACGGGAGATGTGAACGCAGCGGGTGCACGCCGGGAGATTTTCCGGAGCTGCGCGGAGCCGGCTGCTTTGTGCCGCTGAGCCGCACGGGACGGGGAGGAGAGGTGAAGCAGGGGATAAGTAGGAAGTGCAGCTTCGAAGATGGCTGTTGCACGGCAAAAATGTTAGACATTATATAAATATTTCACAGTGATAGACTATTGCTATGGTAACATAAGCTTTCAGAATTGCTAATATGCTCCCTTTTCAAAGGGGGATTAGCGCTGCACACGGTAAATAACGCTAATGTAATATTAAAAAGCAACCTCAATTCAACCTTATATAACTTTCATTTTAATACAGAATACGTGTCAGAGTGGGGAAGATAGGATTAAAAGTTAATGGTGTATTATTTACAGACTTCTCAAACACAGAGATGAGCCTGGGTTTGTGAGCACAGTTGCTGTTTGAAGACTGATTAGCAGCAGATGCCTGTGTCCTTAGCGGGTCCTCTGTGCTCCCTCCAGGACAAAGGTGTGGGGAGGTGTGTGCGTACACTTATGTATGCATAGTGTGTGTGTGTATGTAGATATGTATGTATGCACGTTTCTACATGCATTCGTGCATGGATAGCACAAGAACAGCATCTGTGGTTCACGTAATGCATTCAGGAACAGAGGATGGGAAATGTCTGTGACAAATATTTCCATTATTTCCTTGTAATAGCATGCGCCTTTAGATATTTGTCTATTAAAAATATGGAAGGGTCGTTCAGATTCAATGGACAAGCTCAAAGCACTGATAATAGGAACGTATTTGCTTTCATTTATGTTGAAGCTGTGACTGAGTCTGGTAAAAGTCTGCGTCAGGAGGAAATTGAGATCTAATTTTGAGAAGCCACTGAGCACAGTATATCTAAACCCTTAGGTAATGAAGCTCTTGCTCTAATGAGTAAGCTTGGCTAGATGAAAAACTTAAATAGGAATGATACAATCCTGTATGAAACAGGATGACCTGAAAGGTGATCTCCCATAGTAGTGAGTGCGTCATCATGCCCAGAATTGCTTTAAAAATAAAGCACATTATTGAAATAAGCCTCGTGATATCTCACAAGTAAACCAAACCCATAACAGTATACCAACATGTAATTATGTAGTACTTTCTTTGGGGAAGCATACTTTTTGCCTTCATAAGTCAGCCCGCATTTAGGTGACTCTTAGATTAAACTGACTCTCAGCAACTGGCAGCTGTGTCGAGTCCAGTGACTCTGGGTGCAGGGTAGCTATTATTTTGTCCCGGGAACTAGAATTTATAACCTCATGAAGAAAGCAGGTGGGATATTAAAGCAAATAAAAACCATTTATCCTGTGTAAGTGAAGCACTAGCGTTTGAACTGTGAAATTTGGAATTGAAATAGTCCTAAATGAAGATATAGAGCTCTTTTTGGAGGAATTCAGACATTTTTTTAAAAATCAGCTGTAACTGTCCCACGTGCACATCACACTGCCCCGAAGCGTGCGAGGGAAGGCTTGCTCTGCATCCACGTGGGATCGAGGAAATACTTCCTGCTGCTTCTCTCCTCATCTTGCAGTGCCATGGGCAGGGAGTGCGCAGCAGGCCAATTGCCTGGTTTTGGGAAAGGTTTAAGCCGACCTGCTCCTGCTGGCATCTCTCTGGTGTGGGGAGGAGGAGGAGTGGGGATGCGGTGTGTCACCTTTCCTGTTTACTCCAATGCTGAATCTTTAGACTAAATACAGACAGCAGATTCTGGACATCCTCCTTGGCAGCTCAGAATACACTCTCTTCGTTTGGTTTATGGCATCACTGACAAGATGAAGAATTTCATCAGTCTTCCGTCTCCAAAGCGAAGTGTTCAATATGCAGACATCGTTTAGAGCAAGCGATGTTCTTGTGAGATCCTCCAGCTGAAAGCGTTCTGTAGCCTGAGGTTACGGTATTATAATGAAGGTGGTGTGTGTCCATCGCTTTTACAAACTTATATTCCCATGTTTCTTCTTCAGGTGGAGATGAAGCCTCACTCTGGGTGAGAAAAGGCTTGGGAATCTAAGCCTGCCCAGATTTCTGTGTGTTAAGGTTGTGCGTGATGCCGGATGACTAGAGCAAACTTGTAGTGTGCCTTACCCCAGGTTTGGGTCTTGGACCCTTCACTGGGGTTTTGCGTTTCTTTTTGATTCAGTTTTCAGCTGCCATTCCAAGGTGATTGTGCATCTTACAATCTTACTTCCTTTCCAAAAATTCGGGGCTCCTGCAGTTTAGTTAGAATTTTCAGCATTGGCACATCCTCAAAATGTAATGAAATAAGCAAGAAACGTCAAATGCAAACATCAAAGCTTCAGACTCACTCTGATGTCAGACATACTGGCAGTTCTTTGACTTTATCCATCGCACTGGTTTCCTTGGAGGTGATCAGGGCCTTCCTTAATCACTTTATTAAATTCTGCAGTTGCTTTGTAAATTATTTCTGTGAAGGGGGAGAATTTCTATGTATTACTCAGTTTTGCATATCTAGCACTATCTAGAATCAATTAATTTGGCTTTTCTCGTTACAGCCTAGCATCTGTCATTTTAAACAAGAGCAAAACGTTTGTTTTTTTCATCTGTTTGTGTACTTGACCAGCACGTCCTGTGCTTTACCCAGTCTTACACCAGTGTCTAAATCCTTTCTCCTACAACTCCTGGACTGTAAGCATGTTTTGGGTATAGCAGACCAGCGTGTAGGTACAGTTGCATAGGCAGGGCAAACATTGCATTGGATCCCACTTCTGGCAAGACGTTCAGGTTCAAGTACCTTTCCACTCTTCCACTTCTAGACGTCGAGTAATTTTGTCGACAGGAATCCAGTGGCTGGGCAATCTGTAGCTAAAAATAAAAAAACCCCTATATTTTTGATGCATTTCTGAAGCAGCTTTTCTGTCCGAAGGGAGAGAAAGTCCGTACTTTGGATGGACGGAAAGACATACGGCCAGCATTGCTAAGCTACAGCAAACAGCACTAAAGATTTTAAAGAGCTGACTCACTGTAAATGTTAAACCCTTAGCTAGTACAGGAGGAATCACCTTTTGTGTTTGGGTTTTTTATTACTGTGGTGTCGGTGTGAACAGAGGAACAATTCTGACTCGATGTGAACTAAGACGGGGGGGAAGATCTCTCCCTCCCACCCCCCAGACACAGCACTAGTGTAAGAAACATCTTAAGGTCATCTTAAGTAAATGAAATTTGGCTTGAAAAATGCTGGCACGTCTTTCTTGTTTTTCTATTGAAGTAGATAACTTTTTCCTATTGTAATCTGAAGTTTTGGCATTTCCCAGGACTTGGTTTTATTCCAGCATCCCAGTTTTAATCATCTGACCTAGTGCAAGAGGAGAAGATGACGGGATGGTGCAGTCCTTCTGCCTGCACGTACGATCCCTTCCCTTGTCCCTGCCCCGAGCATTCCTTGCTTTTACAGGCATTGTATTTTGGAAGAAATGGCCTCCACATAAAGGTGGCAAGTTCCAGAAGATCGTGCAGCTTGGAGAGCTGGGCTACAAGTGAAATGATATTTGTGGAAGGGAAGTATAATGGATGCAGTTAGAGCTCGGCACACGGAGGGAGTGGGATCGTTGCACGTGGGGAGTAACAAGAAAACCCTGACATGTTTAGGGAAAATAAGCCGAGCCTTATGAAGACTTCACACCATATGGAAATAGAGAAAACTGTCTTTCACAACTACAGCGCAGCTTTGCAGATTGCCGAGGCTTGACATCCCAAAGTGGCGCGGGAGAGGGAGCGGGAGCTGGGGAGCACCGAAGGCTGCTGCGGGCTGGCTGGAGGCAGAGGTGACGGCTCCTCTCTCCTGTAGCCGCTTACCTTCATCGAGACGGATTTTCCACTCAGGCGTGCCTCGCCAGATGTGCAACAATATTTATAGCCTTCAGATCTGCCTTCCTAAACAAAAACAAGGATGGAATAAGGAGCCTGGCGCCCAGGCAGTTGCCAGTGAGACGGTGGAAAGCCTCTCCGCAGGTCCCAGTGTGAGCTTTGCTTGACCTTTGATTGCAAAGGGATCGGCAGTGAATTTTTTCCTTTGTGAGTCACTCATTCTCAGCCAAGATCAGCTGGAAGTTACCAAAACCTTTTCCATTTGCCTTCTGGTCAAGGGCCGGAGCGGGATGATTGAAGAGGGACAGGATCCACGCTTTGGCAGGGCGAGAGGCACCTCGGGCAGTGTGAGCTCAGCAGGGAAGCGAAGGACGTGGTGGGTAATACAGTTTAATCTCTTCCGTCCCTGCGCTGCCCGAGCTTGGATCAGGACTCTGGCTGTTTTATAGCTACAGCCGGAAACTTACTCGGGATGCTGACGCACATTGGCGTTAGCACATGTCAGCAGACCTCAGAAGGGTCCTGGTGGTGATGGGACAGCAACACAGGCAACCAGCTGAGCCTCACAGCTCCTCATGGACCCGAAATCCTAACCTGGAGGCATGCAAAGATGTTAGTTCTGTCATGCAATGCTATTCCTGGTTTTCCTGACGCCTGGGAGAAGAGTATGTGTGTGCATCAGTGGCAGAGGGAGTGTAGGCTGTACATGCAGCCTGTACAGGATGGTCGGAGAAGTGTCATGGGCTTGCAGATAAGCAGGAGCTGGGGTGCAGGGAGCTTTGTCACGACGTTCACTGAGGAGTGATTCTGAAATCGTTTTCGTTCAGTGATTTCCTACATTTAACAGTGCTGTGCTGCTTAATGGCTTTATGCCAATAAATAAAAATACGTGGAATGTTTTCAGACATTGGCTTTATATAAATATCAGTGCTGAGATAAAGCATGAGGAGATGGGTTTGTTAGATTTTGCAGGTTTTAAATCAATCGTTTTTTCATCGGCGTAGTTTCCAAGCCCGGATTGAGAGCAGTAACACATCTGAGGTGTTAGCCCCTGGTTCAGAGACATGGGGTGAAACTCTCCGGTTGTTCCTTATTTTTTTTTTTTGAAGAGTAAAAGTCTTTCTTCCATGGAATCTTCTGGACAGCTTTTGCAATGCTGTAAAGAAAATGTTGGGTGGTTTGTTTTTTTTTTAATCCAAAGATCTCTAGACTTAATAGGTGTCATATTGATGCTAAAGCTCCTTGCTTTCATTGGAGCCACCTGCCCTTGGAATGGCAGGTTGCTTGCTGGATAGTTCATTGGGCACAGATCACATCGTGTTTTAGTGTGGCTGCTTTCAGTAGCCCTGGCAGTGCCGAGAACCTCTTTTTGGTGGCCTCTCCACGCAGATTCCTACTTAAACAGGAAAATATGTTCTTGTTTCAAGTCTGCCGATAGGATTGGTGTCACCTGCTTCTCCCTTACAGCTGAGCTGGGTGGCACCTTTCCTATGCCCCTTGGGCTGGGGACACTGAAGGTGGCACCTTGATTCCTGCAAAACATACCCCTTCCCCATTTATCCTGCTCCGTGTTGGACTTGGGAAGGACAAACTTCCATTTTACACCCCCGTGGCCCGACTCCCGTTGCTGACCCTGCCTGCTCTACCCGTCCTGCCTGCAGCAGCCAGCACGGAGGCGCTCCCTCTGCGCGGTTTTGTGCCTCTCCTGCAGCGTGCCTGTTCCCCGCAGCCTGCGTCCTTTCCAAGAGAAACTTTAAAAGCCCAGAGAAACCAGGTGTCCGCCTCTGTCTGTATTCTGACGTGATAGGATTATTCATCTTAGAAAACTGCAGCTGGGTACAGTCGGTGGTAAAAAAACCAGACTGAACGTTTTGTTCTACTTGAATGCCTTGTTACTACTTGAATGCCTTGTACCACGCTCTCTCGCTGTTTCTAGACGGCTTCCTGTTCTTTTTCGATGACCTTGTCTCATTTTTCTGGTACACGGAGCTGACTCCAAGACTTAGACCTGGATCCTACAAAAAAACTGAACTTCTGATGGAAGTAACCCTGGGGAAAGCTTTTTGCAAGATGAGAGTGTTTGCTCTCTTTGAAGGGTGGGGTGTGATTTTCCTCATGCTCGAAGTCAAGATCTTTTTCCAAGAACGACGAGGACAAATCTGCACACAGAGGTGGGCAGCGTCAACAAATTCCTGTAGCAGCTTGGACACCTGTAAGCCCCATCTTTCCATTGAAGAAGTCGTCATGCAGGAGATGGGATTAATTTGGACATCTTCCTACCTAGCACTGGTGGTTCCTGGAGTGAAGCTGGATTGCTCAGCAAGAAAAGCAGTCTGCAGTGGTCCTTACAGACCTACTTTAAACCTGGTTAAAGCAGCATAATTCCTTTCTGCTTCTTCTGAGATGGGCCACGGTTTGTTGGATGGAAGGAGCAGAATGTGAACTTCAGATTTTTCCAGGTTTGAGATGTGTAAAGCACCATTTGAGATGCAAAACCATTGATCAGAAGTGAAGTCACAGCTCTCAGTGCAGTCAGTGGATGCAGTGACTTTCATCCTGTGAAACCCTGTACTGGTGTCCATGGAGTCTGCTGGTACAGCTAGTCTTGTCCTTCTTGTGCCATTACTCAACTCTCTTCGTGTTGGGCTTCACAGCTTTCCAGCAGAATATGGGGATTCTCTTGTCCTGTCCATGGTGGGAGGGGAAAGGCCTGTTGTCCCTGAGCTCAGCTGCTCCACCTCCTTTGGTGGGGCCAAGGAAGAGATGTTCACCCAGTTCATTTTCTTGTTACATATCTCCTGAAATTGGACTTAAATTTGGCTGGCTTTTGGGTGTTCTGAAGGCTGAATGTCTGACACAAATGGCAGGAGTGGCAGAGTTCACTGGCTGTCAAACAGATGCAGGATCATAGAACTATGGAATGGTTTGGGTCAGATGGGACCTTAAAGACCATCCAGTTCCAACCCCCCTGCCATGGGCAGGGACACCCTCCACTAGACCGGGTTGCTCAAAGCCTCATCCAGCCTGGCCTTGAACACTTCCAGGGATGGGGCATCCACAGCTTCTCTGGGCAACCTGTGCCAGTGCCTCCCCACCCTCTCTGGGAAGAACTTCTTCCTGAAATCCAACCTAAATCCAATCCAATCTACCAGGTGATCAGGCCCAGTCAA